>NC_091435.1:52477076-52777076 GCF_964237555.1 Oryctolagus cuniculus
ATTGGTACTGCTTTTTAGTGGAGGTGATTCACTGGCTGTCAAATGAAATGTGTGGTAGATAAGCAGAAGGGCCTGTCTCTGCACATGGTCTCCAGTTCCCTTTCAAAATGCATTCAGAATTCCAAAATCATTGATTAATTTAATATTGTGGAATTTAATCATGCCACGACGATTCTGTGTGAACATTTTGAGAAAAGTAATACCATGGTAAGTGGCCTTGGGAAAATGAATGAAGTCCCAGCTTTTCGTCAGGCTCTTCACAGGATATGTAATTGTATTTCTGTGTTTGATAATACACCTAAATATCTATTTTGGTCCACAGTGGAGTGAGTTGTTATTGATTTGTTTCTCTTTAAGATTTTCATCAATTTTGGTTTGGTAAGTGTTAAGTGTGATTATAAGATGACCTTTTACGATAGAGGGGTTTAATATTAGGCTTGATGGAGCCTTTTTTTTTTTTTCCTTTAGTCTGAAACCAGAAACCAAAGACTTCTATATTTAGAAATAATTATACTGGTGTGAAAGAGCAATATGATGACAAAGTGCCAGAGATGATGACTGGTACATGAGCATAGGGTTCTATCAGTGAAAAAACACGACAGATTCACAATTTGGGGGAAGAAAATTTAAAGTTACTCTTTGGTTGAAGAAGAAGATTTAAGGTAGTTGGATTGTTTATGATAAATACCAGCAGTGCTCCACAATGACAACATTGCTGAATATGCATTTTATATTTATTTGCTCAACCTCAAGTATTGAGCATCTACTGTATACCAAATATTGTGTTATATATACACTGAATATGAATTTTAAAAAGAATTAGATGACATAGTGAACTTGTGTTGTCAAATCCAAATCTCATCTTCCTCCTGGTCACTGAAGTGTAGATGTTGCTCATAGATCTGCTTCTGGCCTTTTCTCTTTTGTACTTGGAAATTTCTGTGGTCATAACTTCAGTTCTCACCTCTGTTGGTTACATGATGCCCAGATCTTTAGAGAAAGCCGTAGTCTGTTAATCCTTGAGCTCCATGCCCCAGATTCCAGGGGGATGTTCATCTGCAACCTTCTTAGTCTTGTTCCTTTCTCCCTCATTTGCTTTCAAAAACACCATTGTTACCCCCATCACATGGCCATAAAGTCTGTCTTCATTTTTGATTCTCCCTATTTCCTGATTTCCAACATCCAGTCAGTAGCTAGGTATTGGCTATTCTGCTCCTTTGATAGGTCTAAACATTTTCCTGTCTTTTCCTTCCCACTACCATGATCAAGTCCAGAGCTTCATTCTGTCTTGAACTGTTGGGATGGCCACTTAACTACTCTTCCTTTCACCTCTCGCCTTGCAACTTGGAGCCTATAATCTGATGAATTCCAGACACTAAGTCAAAGTTCAGTGTACTTTTTCTTTATAATTGCTAAATCTTCTTCATGTATCCCATTCACAAAGCTACATCCTGCCCCCATTTTCCTCAGCTTTCTCCATTTGTGTTGCTTATGTGGAAGCACAGAATGCATCTTGCATTCTCCAACCAAATACTTTAATGTCTGAATTAAAGGCTTCAACTGTAGGAAGTGTTCAGCGATCCTTATATCTTAAAGTGATTTTTATCTGCTCCAAATATTCTTCGCACGTCAAGATGTTTTCTCTTTCTACCTCAGAAGTACTGAGCCTATGAAGTCACTGAGAGCAAAGATGTAGATATATTGTGGCCTTGAATTGTCACTCTGTCCACTCTGCTTAGCGCAGTGCCATAAAGATATCAGCAATCCATAGTGTAGTAAGTAGACTAAATTAACTTATTTGGGCCTTAAAGTAGACAGTACTTATATAAAGTTCCTTGTTCTACTTCATTCTGTATGAGAGGTTAGAAGTTTGGACTTACGGTGAGTTGTGTGTCTTACCCACTTACAATGTTTTGATTATAGTTGTAGGCATTGGGAGATGGTAAGGGGAGACCCAAGTTTAAAAAAGTAATTTGCAGCCGCTGGCTACTGAAGAAGTACTCTAAAGTCAGACTGTATATTAAAAGAAAAAAGGACACATACAGATGAAGTCAGGATACATGAGCAACTGTTGATAGACCTAAGAAGGTGGTAACTGCGAGTTTCAGAACACTCTGTAAGGTGTTTAAGTGTTGGCTGAGTAACGTGTGGGGTAACCTGCTTCTATGGCATTTCAGTGGGAGCAGCAGTCTGCACATGGCTGCTCTAATGTGTTTCCATGGTGCTTTGGCGTGGAGGTTTGGCTTCTTTGAAGTAATAATCCAGTGCTGGCAGCTGTCAACTGGCAGAGCCAAAGAAACACTGTAACAAGGCTGTAGAAAAGCTTCAAATGAAATTATGTTAGTGAGGACATAAATGTTCTGAAGAAGTGGAATAGGAATTGGCAAGAGAGTGATTCTTTCCGTGCAAGGGAACTGCATTAGAGGCACAGCTTCAAATACAGGGAGGCAGTACATCCAGCTGCAGAATGAGAGGAAGCAGTGAGTTTATAAAGCCGAAGGATTCGGTTACTGTTACACTTTGTGGCCTAATCCATATTAACTCTTGTGTACATTTTGAAAATGAAGGCCAACAAATGCCACAGTAAACATCACGCTTTCTAGTGAGACATTTGAAATATTTCCCTTTGAGTAGAAGACAAAAGGTCTCTACCTCACCACTTCTGTTCACTAGGATTCTGGAGTTCCAGCCAGCTTAACAGGGTCAAAACAACAACAAAAGGTTATTGGAAGAAACAAAATTGTCGAGTGCATCAGCAGATGAATTATGAGGGCTAAAAGATGCTGGATACAAGATAAGTAAACAATTAAACCATAGGCATAATGCTAACTCAAGGGAGTGAGTCCTTCTAAAGAAAATTATAGTTTTATTCAGGGACTTAAAAGATGAAAAGAGATAATTTTGTCTGAATGAAAAAAATATAAGAATACAGTGTTCCCCCAATTGATATGATTCGAAGAAAATTATTCTTATTTTAAAAGTTTTATTTAGTTCAAAGACAGAGACAGAGAGCGAGAAAGAGAGAGTGAGCGAGAGCAAGCGAGCAAAAAAGAAAGAAAAATATATCCTGTTGGTTCATTCCCCGAATGCCACAACAGCCAAGGCTGGGGCAGGCCCATGCCAGGAGCTTTCAATTCAATCCAGGTCTCTCACATGGGTGGTGGTGACCCAAGCACTTGAGCCATCACTGTTTCTTTCCACGGTACACAATATCAGGAAGCTGGAATCTGGAGTGGAGCCAGGACTCAAACCTTCCATAAGGAATGTTGGCATCACAAGCTGTGCTTTAAATGATAGGCCAAATGCCACCCCCTTGTTTACAAGTTTTTCGCCTGTGTTGGGGTTAAGGGTAAAAAATGACAGACATCCTAAAATTAAGTTGTATGTTTTAAAAAGTCCAGAATAGTCAAGATAAATTTTTAAAATTTGCTTATTTCTTTTTTTTTAATTAATTAATTTATTTTTTTGACAGAGTGGACAGTGAGAGAGAGAGACAGAGAGAAAGGTCTTCCTTTTGCCGTTGGTTCACCCTCCAACGGCCGCCCCGGCCAGCGCGCTGCGGCCGGCGCACCACGCTGATTGGATGGCAGGAGCCAGGTACTTATCCTGGTCTCCCATGGGATGCAGAGCCCAAGCACTTGGGCCATCCTCCACTGCACTCCCTGGCCATAGCAGAGAGCTGGCCTGGAAGAGGGGCAACTGGGACAGAATCCGGCACCCCGACCGGGACTAGAACCCGGTGTGCTGGCGCCGCAAGGCAGAGGATTAGCCTAGTGAGCCGCGGCGCCGGCCCTTATTTCTTTAATTGTACATATTTATGGGGTACAGTGTGGTAATGTGATACACATTTATATAAAGTGTAACGATCACATTGGGATAGCATTTTCCATTTCCTTAAATATTTATCATTTGTGTTAGAGTCCATCAAACTTCTCACTCTGGTTCTGAGAATGTTCCTTTCTTCTTTAGCTGATGTGTTCTTAATTTTTCTCCTAGCAATTTGTTGCTGTTCAAAGATTTATTTGAAAATCAGCATGACAGAAAGGGAGGGAGGGTGTGTGTGTGTGTGTGTGTGTGTGTGTGTGAGAGAGAGAGAGAGAGAGAGAGAGAGAGAGAGATTCCATCTGCTGGTTCACTGCCCAAATGGCTGCAATGGCCAGGGTTAGGCCAGCTGGAAATCAGGAGCCCAGAATTCCAATTGGGTCTTCCACAAGCCCATGTGCTTGGACTATCATCCACTACTTTCCCAGGTGCATTAGCAAGGAGCTGTATTCTAAGCAGAGCAGCCAGAACTCGATTCAGTATCACAGGAGCCACAACACCAAGATAATTTCTAAGAACAATAGGTAAGATCACTTATCTTTCTCTCTTTCTCTCTATACTGCATCATACAATAGTAGTTATTGTAGTAGGTATTGGTGCCAGGAAAGACAAATGAAAAAATGGAATAGGGTAGCATAGAAACTGACCTACATAATAATAGCATTTGGAAGATGCCAGAATAGCATTACAATGGAGCTATTATGACTACTAAATAAATGGTGCTGAGACAGTTGAATATAGTTACATAGAAGATAGTTAGAAATCTACTTTACTTTAAACCCCAAAGTAAGTTCTAGAGGGATTAATGACAACCTAAAGTTGAAAAGCAAACTTTACAACTTAGAAGTAAAAATAGAAAACTATCCTAATGATATTGAATGGATTTCTTTAAACACAGATGCATAAGTCAAAAAAGGTAAAATGCAAGCCTATTAGTTTGCTATTGCTGCTTGTCGTAGTCTACTTCCTGTCGCTATAGCTAAATACCACAACCTGGGTGATTTTTTAAAAAGATTTTTGAATGAGTTTTAGAGAGACCGGAGTTGGGGGGATCCCTCCATCCTGGTTTATTCCTCAGATGGCTGCAACAGCCAGAGCTGAGTCAGCCATGCTGAAGCCAGGAGCTTCATCTGGGTCCCCTATGTGGATGCAGGAGCCCAAGCACGTGGGCCAGCTTTCTCTGCCTTCCCAGGCACATTTGCAGGGAACTGAATCAGATGTGGAGCAGCTGAGACACAAACTGGATCCCATATGGGATGCAGGTATTCGGGCAGTGGCTTTGCCCACTATACCACAATGCCGACCCCAACCCAGGTCATTTATAAAGAGGTTTATTCTTTTTTTTTTTTTTTTTTTTTTGGACAGGCAGAGTGGACAGTGAGAGAGAGAGACAGAGAGAAAGGTCTTCCTTTGCCATTGGTTCACCCTCCAATGGCCGCCGCGGCCTGCGCGCTGCGGCCGGCGCGCTGCGCTGATCCGATGGCAGGAGCCAGGTGCTTTTCCTGGTCTCCCATGGGGTGCAGGGCCCAAGCACTTGGGCCATCCTCCACTGCACTCCCTGGCCACAGCAGAGAGCTGGCCTGGAAGAGGGGCAACCGGGACAGAATCCAGCGCCCCGACCGGGACTAGAACCCGGTGTGCCGGCGCCGCAAGGCGGAGGATTAGGCTAGTGAGCCACGGCACCGGCCAGGTTTATTCATTATTTAGCTCGACTCTGAAGTGTGAAGCTTATTTGGAAGTATGAAGTTCTCCGAGTTTCAGCTCTGAAGCCTGGGAAGTTCGATGTCTGGGGTTGGCCTTTAATTGTGGCCCTTCCCATTGGTGAACTCTGCAGAGTCCTGAGGTTGTGCAAGGCAGCACATGGCAAGACGGTCCGAGTGTCCTACCTCAGGTCTCTCCTCCTCTTCCTTTAAAACCACAGCCCCTTGGATTAGGGCCCCACCTATGGCCCCAAAGTTGTACTTTCTAGTATCATTGTTGGATTAAGTTTCCACTCTCTTAGGGCCGATGTTATGGTACCACGGGTTGATCTGCTGCCTGCAAGGCCCATATCAAATTTGAGAACCAGTTCAAGTCCTAGCTGCTCCATTTCCAAAACAGCTCTCTGCTGATGTACCTGGGAAAGTGGTGAAAGATGGCCAAGTGCTGGGGCCCCTGATACCCATGTGGGAGCCCCCAGTGGAATTCCAGGCTTCTAGCTTCCATTGCTGCCATTTGGGAATCTAAACCAGCAGATGGAAGATCTCTCCCGTGCACCACTCACCCTTGTGTGTGTCTGTGTGTGTGTCTGTATCTGTAACTCTGCCTTTCAAATAAATAAATCTCAAACAAAAGCTAGCTAATTAGAGCCAGCAGTCCATTTAAAAAAAAAAGTTTTCACTCTTGATACCTAACTTTTGGGATTAAATTTCACCATGAGTTTAGGTAGGGACATTCAAACCATGGCTCTGCTGGAACAAATTACAAATTTCATAGCTTAGAGCTACAGGAGTTTACTGTGTAATAGTGCTGGAGAAATGGGACTCAGAAGGGTAAAATTAAGCTGCGGCTGGGACTGAGTTCTCTCTGGAACCTGTTCCGGGCTCTAGAGGCTGCCAGTGTTCCTTCACTCCAGTGTGCTTCACTCCAACCTCTGCTCTCTGTCCTTTCTCTATCACTGACCCTCCTGCCACCATCTTGCAGGGCCCCTTTTAGCTACATGGGGTTCACTTGGATAAAGAGACTAATCCTCCATCTCAGGACGCTTAGCTCTTTTTAAAATGTATTTATTTTATTTAAAAGGCAGAAAGAGAACTTCCATCTGCTCTTTCACTCCTCAACTGCTTGTAAAAGCCAAGAGCTGGGAACTCCATCCATGTCTCCCGCCTGGGGGCAGGGACCCAAGCCCTTGGGCCATCAACTGCCGCCTCCTGGAGTGTGCATGTGCAGGAAGCTGGAATGGAGGGGAAAGCTTGGACTTGAACCTGCCTCTGAGAGAGGATGCCGGGAGTCCCAAGTGGCAGCTTAAGCAGTGTGCCAAACACCCACCCTGAGAATGATCCTTAATTCTTCATCACATCTGTCAGGTCTCCTTTTACCATGTCAGTGAACACAACTGCATTCACAGATTTCAAGAGGCTAAAAATTTTGGAGCAAGAGCACTAATTAGTCAGCCTCCTATAGCAAATCACAGACTGGAAAACTCTGTCTGCAGCTCATATAAACTGCTGAGGCTTCATGCACAGAATATAAGACAAACTCAGAGGAGTTGAGAAAAATTCTTTTCAAACACTGGCAGAGGATTAAAATAGTTCATAGGAGAGGGAAGTCTGGATAAGGACATAAAAAGGATGTTAAACCTCAGTAATGATAAAAAAAAAATACAATCTATACCAATAATGAGGGGACATTACTTCCTTTCCATACAGTTAAAAGTGTGACAATGCTAAGGTTTGGCTTAATTACAAGGAAATAGAAATATTCATGTACAGCTAATGTAAGAAACATCAATTAAATTAAAACACTTAATTTTAAGAAAATTAAAATGTTGCAGCATTGGGGGGTGAAACTACAACACACTCATATAAAGGATTGCAGGACGGTAGTCCTAATAAACGGAAAACCCTGTGCACGAACAAACACAACTGCAAGAAAAGCAGGTTGCTGAAGACGTCACAGTAAGATACATTTCCACACATTTTAAAATGAAGGGATGCACACCATTAGTGGAAATCTAAAAATATGAGCTGGAAGGAGTTCCAACTTTAGCACAGTGGTTAGCCCTGTTGGAGGGATTACATTTAGTTGTACTTGCTGCATTTCATTTATTTAGAAAAAAATTGATAACAAACACTGTAAATTTAAAATGTAGTATCTCTGGGTATTGAGCATATGGCTATCTACTATGTTATTTATTCTCTTTGATATGTATTTTAGTTTTTTTAAAAAGTAAAAGCAAAGGCCAGCAAGAAAGTTAGCTCTAAAGTGAAATTGATGTTTTTAATACAAATGAAAGAGGCTCTATGAGAAAGCTTATCGTTTACTAGGGAAGAGTTAGATTTGGGTGTCTGACAGAACTTGGTTCAAGTCCCGACTCATGGGCATGGTTTTTGACCACTCTCAGCCTCAGCCTTCTCATCTGATAACATGTGAGGATTAAATGAGCAGGTACAGAAGCCTTTATTACATGATAAGTACTCAGTAGAGTTGTAACAACTCTTGGACAATAGTTAATTCCTATTTGCTGTGCAGCACTAAACCTTCACAGGCTACAGGCATTTGAGTTTGTTTAATAAACCAAACCGAGAATATTCCAGATTAAACGTTTTAGAGATTCATAAGCCTTCAATTAAATTTTTATTATTTGGAAAAGCTTTTCGCCAGCAATCTGGCATTTCTTTGGAACTAAACGGTGTTTGAGGCATCCACTGTGGTTAATTTCCTTTCATTCTGTCCACTGCATTTACTTTTTTAGCCTTGATTCATTTGGCAAAGATTGGGGTGATGTACAGTTTTTTGGCTGTACAGATGTGGCTGATGACAGAATATTTCAGAAATAATGTTATATTTGCAGCCTAACCTAGTAGTATGACCTTGAGGTACTATCAACACCTTTTCCTTGTCAGTGGTGATTTGAAACCTGAAGAAATGTACACTGCCAAAGTGCAGGTCATAGGGCTTTTTTAAAAAAAGACTTTATTTGAAAGAGTTACAGAGAGAGAGAGGGAGAGAATCTTACATCCACTGGGTCACTCCCCACATGGCTGCAACAGCCAGGGCAGGAGCCAGGCATTTCTTCCAGGTCTCCCACATGGGTAGCCGGGCCCAGGCACTTAGGCCATATTCCGTTACTTTTTTCCAGGTCATTAGCAGGGAGCTGGATCACAAGTGGAGCAGCTGGGATGCAAACTGGTGTCCACATGGGATGCCAGCACTGCAGCTAGTATCTTCACTAACTGTGCTACAGCACTAGCCCCAGTCTTAGTTTTTTTTATGTCAAAAATTAGTACTTAGAGTTTAAAATTTTATCCAGGGGCCAGCACTGCAGGCAGAGTGGGCTGAGCCTCTGCTAAGGCACTGGCATCCCGTATAGGTGCCAGTTTGTGCAGGGCCTGGGAAAGCAGTAGAAGATGGCACAGGTGCTTGGGCCCCTGCATCCACGTGGGAGACCCGGAAAAAGTTCCTGGATCCCAGCTTCAGATTGACCCAGCTCTGGTGGTTGACCCATTTAGGCAGTGAACCTGCGGATGGAAGACTCCCTGCCTCGCTCCTTCCTTCCCTCCCTCTCTCTTTGTAACTCTGCCTCTCAAATAAATAAATGTTTAAGAAATTTTTTATCCAATTATATTGAAGATTTGTCGATATAAATGTAGTCACTCTAGCAGCCTGAAGTAGGGTCTCAGTGCTTCAAATTCCAGTGGCAGACGTGTTAAGGCTATGGGTAGGTAAGAATAGCTAACAGAGGTCTTGCTTACCAGGTGAGCAAGATGAAGTCAAGTGTAATACCACGCCTGCCAATCACAACTATTCCACATTATACAATTATTGGTACTTTGAATGTGCTAGAACAGTAACATAAAGGTTATAATGAACAGTCTGTGGGGCCAACTGTCTAGACTCAAATGCTAGATAATCCACTGACTGTGTAGCCTGTATGTTGATTTTTCGTCTGTAAAATGGAGGTACTAATAGTACCCATGTCAAAACTAGATTATAAGGACTAGATGAGTGAGTACAGTTCTGCAACCCTAATCTGAATGTATTTGGGAATATGCAACTTTCCAAACTTTAAATAGTAATTGGGTTCATATGTAGCCTATAAGGTAAAACCCCCAGCATGATTCTGGGCAGCAGTCCATAATTAGGCACACTTCTGTTTGTATAGTGAAATCTATGTATGGCTGTACAAATTGGATAAACATTATAAATAGCCATTATTGAGATTGAGTTTTGGTGCCAAATGAATTTTTACAATTGTTTTTGCTTTTATGTTTTAAAACAAAGTGTTCTTACATCTGCTAGTTCATTCCCCAAATGGCTGCAATGGCCTGGGCGGAAGGTCCAGGTCCTGGCTGAAAGCCATCCAGATCTCACACATGGGTGGCAGGGACCCAAGAACTTGGGCCGTCTTCTGTTGCCTTCCCCCAGGCAGTAGCGGGAAGCTGTATTAGAACTGGAGCGGCCCGGACTGGAACTGGCACTCTGCTGATTTAGGACACCAGCATCACAGGCTGTGGCTTTGCCTGCTGGGCCTCTATTCTGGCCCCAGACATTTTTGTTTGTAGAACACTCTGGGTTTCAATGGAATGTGTGTGTGTGTGTGTGTGTGTGTGTATACGTACACGTATCACTTTGAGCAATAATGCCTGACACATAGTACTCTCTGTTAGTTATTACTATTATTATCACTTAAAATACTATTTGAGTTGGTAGGATGAAGAGGAACAAAGAGTATTTTTTCTTTAATGGATGTTAATGTACACAGTTTTTTTTCAAGTATTCTTCCTCTTTGATTACCACACTCTCCTTTGGAAATCGTATCCACTTTGCATGGCCTAGCAGGAATGCCCTCTCGCTGAGAACACCTAGGAAGAGCCTTAGTCCCAGATGCTTGGCTGTCTTCTCAGTTAACATGGACATTACTAGGGCTCGAACTGTCATCAAATTCTTGCAAGTTTCAGATTACTCTGTCATCGTCTTTACTGGCTGACAGCTCTTCCCACTTTCATGATTGAGAAAAGGTTCAGAAAACATGGGATTTTAAAGTGGTTCTTCTGAATGATTAGCTCCTGACACCCCTCACCATCCTGCTCAGATCAATACTGTGTTGACCTTCCTGCCAACCTCTAAGTGCATTTATAATCTAAGTATATTTATGAATTAAAACTATTTAAAATAGAAACAAATCAAGTTAGAGTATGTATCAAAACTTTAGAGGGGGAGTGACTTTGAGTTTAGAAGTAATAGCTGTTCTCAGATGAAAAAAATTTTTTCTCTGCACAAGCAGAGTTAGAGAGACAGAGAGAGTAACTGTTTTTCCTCATTCTGTCAGCATCAGTATTTCTTGAAATATATAGATGTTTGAACATTTTTTTGTTGGTCCCCTTCATGAAACTTCATCTTTCTGTACGATAAATTTCTAGATGTGGAATTACTAGGTCAAGGGAGTGAATTCAATGGAGTTGCAATGACATTTTTTAAAAGCCTTTGTGGGCATTCTCAAAAAAGAAGGAACGGGTGTAGAGGTGCCATTTTCCTTGAGTAATGCTTAGCATTTAAATTCCATGCTCATAATAGGCTTGTCATTTTCCCTGCTCTGGGACATAAAACAATTGCATCATGTGGCCTTCAAGTGCCTTTAATGGAGGCAGTGGTTGCTGTTAGCACACCAGGCTCTTCACTGGGCTGCTAATCCCAGGCTCCACGCCTGTCAGCCCTCTTCATCAGCTGTAACTCAGCCAGCAGCTTTGAGGGTGAAGAGGTTAAAAAAAAATCCCAACAATGAAATCAGGGGCTTAGCAGTGGATCTTGACTACTGGCTCATTTTCACTCACTTTCAGTTCGTTGTGTAAACTCTTGGGATGCTTCCAATTTTCGAATTTTAGGCAGCGTTAAGAGGCACGTAATCTTGCCCATGGTCGCTTCCTAACTCCGTGGCTGGAGATGAATTTCTGGTCCTGCAGTCAGTGGTGGTTCCTGAGGGAAAGTCACTGCCCTGGCAGCCTTTTCCCTCTCTGCTGCCGCCTCCCTGCACACAGTGATTGTTTCATTCTTTTCCAGAATCCTGGAGTTCCCCCTTCTGCACTATCTAAACAAAAGGAATGTAGTCCCTTGTTCTTGCAAGCTGCCTTTCGGGTGCGCCTGGCTACCGTGCTGGAAAGCTCAGATGCACGGCATTTTGTCACAGCAGACAAGTCCCACTGAACAGTCGGTCAGGACCTCCCGGAGCCGCTGTGTCTCACGTTTCCGCATCTTATGGAAGTTTCTCAGCATCCCTGTCTGTCTTTCCTTTCAAAGAAGATCAGTTCATATTTTCCAGTGTGCTCCTTTCCCTCGTAGCTGAGTTCCAGCCGGAAGGAACAACCGCAGACAGCCTCTGTCTCCTTCCCTGGAATCATCGCTCCTGCCTTGCAGTGTCTGTACCACCCAGCTTCCCACCGGACCCAGCAGCCCGCCGATAGGCCACTGCCCCATTTCCCTCCTTCGCCTCACCCAATTCCTCTTTTAGGAAAGTGCTCCCTATACCTCGATGCAGTTTCTCACCACTGCTCACTTCCGCCAAGTCACTGCAAACAGCCAGCGGGCTCCGGATTGCCAAACACAAACGACCTCTTCTCAGCCACCCTCTTCCTCCTCACAGGAAGGATTTGATGCTGTGAGGAAAACGTTCCCAGTAGTCTTATTTCTTCTTTATTTACAGTTCACAGTGTGGGGCCTGCACTGTGGCCTAGTGAGTGAGGCCACAGCCTGCAGTGCTGGCATCCCATATGGACATTGGTTCCAGCCCCAGCTGCTCCACTTCTGATCCAGCTCCCTGCTAATGTGCCTGGGAAAGCAGTGAAAGATGGCCCAAGTGCTTGGACCCTGCACCCACATTGGAGAGCCAGAAGAAGCTCCTTGCTCCTGGCTTTAGGCCAGCCCAGCTCTGGCCGTCGCTGCCATTTGGGGAGTGAACCAGCAAACTGAAGATGTCTCTGTCTCTGCCTCTTTGTAATTCTTTCAAATAAATATTTTTTTTAAAGTGTATTCGCAACATTTTTAAAAAAGAAACAACATAAGTTGATTTTGTTGTAACAGTTCTTGAATCCATGCATAATTCTCATTTTTTAAATTTTTTATTTATTTATTTTTATTTTTTTGACAGGCAGAGTGGACAGTGAGAGAGACAGAGAGAAAGGTCTTCCTTTGCCGTTGGTTCACCCTCCAATGGCCGCCGCGGCCGGTGCGCTGTGGCCGGCACACAGCGCTGATCCGAAGCCAGGAGCCAGGTGCTTCTCCTGATCTCCCATGCGGGTGCAGGGCCCAAGCACTTGGACCATCCTCCACTGCACTCCCTGGCCACAGCAGAGAGCTGGCCTGGAAGAGGGGCAACTGGGACAGAATCCGGCACCCTGACCAGGACTAGAACCCGGTGTGCTGGCGCCGCAAGGTGGAGGATTAGCCTAGTGAGCCGCGGCGCCAGCCACATAGTTCTCATAATATGCATTTTCCACAAAATATGAGCTTAGCAATTTTTCATACCTTTTTTATCACTTTTTTATAGCTTTGTGGTATTCTCTACCAATGTACTGTAGCTTAGTCAGCTCCCCTCCCCGCCCCTTAAAAGATTTTATTTATTTATTTATTTGAGAGGTAGAGTTGGGGAGAGAGAGAAAGGTCGTCCGTCCGTTGGTTCACTCTCCATATGGCCACAAGGCTGGAGCTGAGCCAATCCAAAGCCAGGAGCTTCTTCCGGGTCTCCCAGTGCAGGGCCCCAAGCACCTGGGCCATGTTTCACTGCTTTCCCAGGCCATCATCAGAGAGCTGTATCAGAAGAGAAGCATCCAGAACAGGAACCGTCACCCAAATGGGATGCCAGCTCCCTCTTGATAGGCATTTGAACCATTCTCTTTGCTATTTCCAAACTGCCTTGAAGAATAACTTTCGTGAGTTGTTTTGCTCCTGTGTGTGGGTATATTTGGAAGTTACTGGCAAGACCCAGTTGCATTTTGTCCATTTACTTACTGTTCTTTGACCATCTACAATCCCTGCTCTTAGTACTCTGATTCTCTTTAGCAAGTTAGATACTTCAGCCCAGTCTTACTCCTTAGTTCAGAAGCCTTCAGGGACTCCCCATGGGCATATTTCCCTGTCCCGTCAGTGCCGGAGGGGAGGCAGGCAACTGGATCCACAGACACAAGCCATGGGAGCAGTCGGCATTGTCTCCCATTGGACTCTGTTCTACTAGAAGGGTCTACTTGGCTCTGCACGCACGTGCCCCATGTGTTTGTGTCTCTCTTTCTGTGCACAGAGTACCTTCCAGCCCTTGCAGTACACCCTGCAGTGCAGCCGTGAAGTGCCCTTGATTACTGCTCCCTTCTGCTAAAAATAGTCTTGCCTTCTGCTGTGTACTGTTACAGGGCATATCCTTTTCTACCGTGGATTACATTACAATATCTGTGCATTTTTCCTTTAGCTACTAGTTAGTAATGGCCCAAACACAAGGATGGTGCCTTCTTCTGGTTTCCTATCCCCTAAACACCTCTTAGCATGGTGTCTTGCATACACTAATGATGAAAAAGGGCCACGTTCTTTCTCTTCTTACCTGAAGTGATGGAGTGGTGAATATGCAGAACTCACCCCATCCCTGCTCATTCCAGTTTTGTTTTGTTCTGGTTTTTTCAAAAATGACTTTTCCCCCTCCCTTCTAGGAATGTTTTTACAAGCTTGGAGCTATGAAGTCTTCCTTTCCCAGTGACTGTTCCTATGACCTGCTGGGAAACGAGGGTGCTGTGCAGTTCCATGCTTGTTCTATTGTCATCGAAAACTACTGACAGGACCAATATGTTGTCCACATTGTAGCACAAGACATAATACATAATTTTAAACCAGGTGTCCCTTTTTATTAAAAAAGATTGATCGATTTGAAAGGCAGAGTTAGACAGAATCTTCGATCCGCTGGGTCACTCCCCAGTTGGCCACAATAGCAAGGGCTAGGCCCGGCCAAAGCCAGGCACCAGGAGCTTCTTCTAGGTCTCCCATGTGGGTACAGGGGCTCCAGGACCATTCTCTGCTACTTTCCCAGGTACACTAGCAAGGAGCTGGATAGGAAGTGAAGCAGCTGGAACTCAAACCTGCGCCCGTATGGGATGCTAGTGTTACAGGTGCCAGCTTAACCCCCTATGCCACAATGCCAGCCCCAACCAGTTGTCTGTTTTTATTGGAAGACGGACTGCTTTTCTGATAACTTCATTTTTAATACAAATAAAAACTGCTAACAGAATCTAATCTTGTGGGCACAGTTCTGACTATATAGTATCTTTAAAGGGCACAGTACTACATCCCAGGCACTTATGAATGTAATGTAGCCAGGGTCCCCTGCGTCCATACAGGATTGTCAGTGCACTGGGCCTACCCCGTGTGACGGTGCTTTCTCTTTCCTGTGCTGTTAGGTTTTTGAAGAGCCCTCCATCAGCCTCTTTGCACTGGAACATTGTGAGGGAAGAGAGCTACATCTCGAAGAGGCTGTGAATTCTGTCCTGAACAAAGACTTGCATTTCTACACCCAGTCTGTTTGGGTAAAAAGCGGACTGTAAGTACGGGAGAAGAGTTTGGTCTGCTTTGGTCACTGTTTTAGGACAGAGTTGCACAGTTGCTGTTGTTGGGATCTGTTGGTATTTGTAGCCTTTTCTCTGTCAGTGGACTAACAGTAGATTCTGTGTCAGTTGGAGAAGACTGCCAGCCACCCGGTAGGTGTGTAGTAGCAGTGGCCTGGGGGAAGAGCCCTTTGGAGAGGAGGGCTACCACCCTGTCACAGTCGGTTGACCCCAGGACCTTTCCTGGTGCCACTTTCCTTCCAGGAGAAAGTCCCTTAATGCAGCAAGTATAACTAGTTAAGAAGATCGTCTGCTAAGGCAAGTGACTCAGGGCAGACGAAGAGTGCTGTGTATTTTGATTTGACAGCTTGCTTCTCCTGGAGTGCTTCTCTTCGTGGCACTCATTTTCATTCTGGAGTACACCTGTAGACCTGGCCTGCCGGCCCGTGTTGCTAATACATTCAGATTATCAGTCAGGTTGTGTTAGGCCTGCCTTTTGAGATTTGGGAAGTTACCTTTAAGAAAAAAAAATTTTTTTTTGACAGGCAGATTTAGACAGAGACAGAGAGAAAGGTCCTCCTTCCGTTGGTTCACCCCCAAAATGTCCGCTACGGCCAGTGCGCTGTGCCAATCCGAAGCCAGGAGCCAGGTGCTTCCTGCTTCCTCCTGGTCTCCCATGGGGTGCAGGGCCCGAGCACTTGGGCCATCCTCCACTGCACTCCCGGGCCACAGTAGAGAGAGAGCTGGACTGGAAGAGGAGCAACCTGGACTGGTGCCCCAACTGGGACTAGAACCCGGTGTGCCAGCACCGCAGGCGGAGGATTAGCCAAGTGAGCCGCGGCACCGGCCAAGAAAAAAAAATTTAAACAATGATTACCTAAAGTGGGTATAAACTTGCATATTTAGAACAAACATGGTGAGAGGCCTGCCAGTGAGCGGCCATGAAATTGAAGCTGTTTATTTCCTGGGAAATCTGCCTCTCTGGCCATTTCTGAAGAGTGTGGCAGATAAGCTAGCCCTTCCTCCTGCACTGCTGGTATCTTTGGTACCAAAAGCCAACTTAAAAAAACACATAACTCTCAGTGGTTAGTATAAGAATGGCTGCTTTTATTTAGTATGGCTTATGAATTATGTGATCATTAACTCAGCTTGTTTAAATATTTGGGAGCTAATGAGAGATAAAGCCAATAATTGAAAATGAAGTCAACTATTACAATATCTGGCTTTTATATTATTCACATGAGTTTAAATTTCCTTCTGCAAAGCATTTCACATGGCTTGGTGTTTATTAAAATAAATTGATTTACTCTAGCTAAGCTAAGGTTCTGGTGTATTATTTCCCAATTAACGAAGTCCATATGATCTAAATTTTACATCCTCATAATACAGGACTTTCACAGCACTTTTATACATTTCTTGTCTTTTTATTCTTGAGTGAAACGAACACTTGACTCATCTCCAAAAATTTCTCACCTTCTATTTCACTCTGTTCTCAAAAACTGGTGCCACTTTACCTCGACAGTGTTCATGTCTCCTCTTTGGCTTATTATCTACCTTCTGGTCCAGAATCTCTGTAGAGACTGACATGCAGATGAAGGAACAGTAGACCCTCTCTCAGAAGTTGTTCCTGGGCTATACAAACGGCTGGCAGGATGCTGCTTACTGCACAGCCGGCTACCTCCAGGGACAAGTTGTGTTCTTTTTAATCCCCTTGTTATGTCACATCTTTGATCTGTGATGGTAATGAGGGCCTGCTTTAGCGCACCATCCCACACAGCTTTTCCAACTAGGGAATTCATTTAAATCAGTATCGATGCAGTTACTTAAAATCTTGCTTAAATTTTCTAAATGCAACTTGAAGAACCTGTGACACTAGGGAAGCAGCTGAGCCTCTCTGTGGCCCTGCTGACAACCCCTGCACCATTCTGATGGTTCAGCTTTAAGTTTGCAAAAAAGGGGTCCAGGGAAGGCCTTCTAGCCAGAATTTGACCATGCCTGATCTCGGTTGTGGATAGCAAGGTGGATTTCCCCTAATAATTGTCAACTTAGGTACATAATCTTTATCCAGAGTTTTCATATACCGAAGTTGGAATCTCTCCTTTCTCCCCTCAGCTTTATGAAGAAGTTGATGTCTCTTCCTGCATTAAGTGAGATGCATGTCCCTAAGGAATACTGCCTTTTGAGTGTTCATGTGGAAAACCAAAGGTCTGAAACCACTGCCCTAGCAGCACCACAGCAAACCTTTGTAGCTGTGTCGGCAGCCCTGGACCAGCCTGCTCCTGAGAACCAGCCCCTCTGAGTGCAGGCAGCTCAACTCCAGGGTTATCCATCCCTGGGGTCAAGGCAGGGCAACCTCTGCTGCAGTTCTAGGTGCTTCTCTGAGGCAAGCAAGGCAGCCACTTCTTTCTTAAAGTGCTGTCCGCAGTGACCTCCAGTCTCGCTGAAAACTCCAGGTCCTCTTGGTGACCCAAGTTTATTTTCCTCAGCCATCCAGCTTGAAACTGCCTAAGGCGGGGAGCAGTCCGCTTTTTTCTGTCAAGGTCCAGGCAGGCCTTTCAGTCCAGGGGTATCCCTCGCTGTCAAAACTACTCAGCCTGCTGTGAGGGTGCAGAAGCAGCCATAACCAATCTGGGAAGCAGTGGGCTTGACTGTTTTCACTAAGTCAGCCTTGAAATGCCAGATCCTGACCTCAAGGCCCTGTACACCTTTACACACTTTAACACAGGCAGAGTGGAAGCCAAGAGTATCCGGGAGGATTTGCAAAGAGGCTGGGCCTTAGAGTGACAGGGAGTGGGAGACATCTGTGGATCTCTTTAAGTCCACAGGACCATGGGGATGTTGAGGGAGTTGTAGAAGAAGCATCTGGTGGGGTCACTGGAGATTCATTGTGAGGCCGTCAGGGACGTGTGATGATGTTCCTAATGGTGGGAGAATGGTTTTCTGTTGGGTAGTAGTGGGAACTTAGTTATCTTTGAATGTTAAAATGCTTTGAAAAAAGGCCAATTGGGGAGTGAACCAGCAGACAGAAGACCTCTTTCTCTCTCTCTCTGCCTCTCCTTCTTTGTGTAACTCTGACTTTCAAATAAATAAATTAAATAAATTTTTTTTAAAAAAAGTGTTATCAAAGGAACATGCAATTTCAAGAGCTGGAGGGAGCCTTGCATTCACTTTGGAAGTAAGGGAATCGGCAGTCAAATTGGAACCCAGATCTTCTAACTCCAGTCCAGTGATTTTTCTCCTATATTTCTCTGCTCTCTGTTAAGAAAAAAATGCAATTTTTTAATATGCAAATGTCTAGGTTTCAAAGAGCAAACCCTAAAGGTATGATAGCAGGTATCTTTGATAAGAGAATGCTTTTGTGTTTTGAAGTACCTCACTTTTTTTTTCCTGCTCTCTTACAGATGGATAGCTTATGAAGGATCTAATTTCTTAGGGAGACAAATACTACTTGAGTCTAATGAGATCCCAAACTGGACAGTGTACAGTGGGTGGAAAACAATTGGTTCTCTGCGTCCTATGAAACAGGTAAGGAAATACTTGTAAGATCCAAAATACCTGAATTTTCTGGTAGAAATGTCATAAACCACAGCGTCTGAAATGGTAACCTTTAACTTAGTTTGCCATTTATATAGCAGGAAGAACATATTGTGTTGGAGGAATCTTACAGATTTTCTCCAGTTCATAAAACTGCATCTAAATCAACACTGGATTTTAGGTTTAAGTCCCAAGTATTACTGGCCATGCTCCCTTCCTTTCGAAAAATAAGGAATTGTAAGCTCTAGCAAACAATGGGGACAGGAATGAACTTTGATGCTACTCTAGTTTTACTTTTTAAGTATCTGGAATTTTTTTTTCCTTACTTACATAATACTCAGGATGGATTCTGGCAATTTAATTAAAATAGTATGTACTGCACACCTACTGCTTGTCAGTCTTCTGTTCCAGCTTCCCACAGCACGCAGTGTGGCCTGTGGGATCTGCCTTCCTGCTGCTTCTCCAGCCTCATCTCTCTCAGCCCTCTCCCACCCACATAGATGTGCCACATGCAGCACATGTAGCTTTCCCACTCAGGCTCTTACCATAGGCTGTGCCTGCTGCCTGGAACACACTTCCCTCACTGTTGGCCTGTGAGCTCTTCCTCATCTCTGAATTCAGTGCAAGCCTCCTCCTGGATGCCTCCCTCGCCCTGTCTTTATATCCTGAAAGACATGGTTCTTTTCCTAGGAGATACCCATAAAAAGACACCTGGGCTCACTGTACTGAAAACCTCATGAAGGTACAGACCATACATATATTTTGCTTATTGCTGCACACTGAGTGCCTGACACAATGTCTCACACATTGTAGATATTCAGGGATTATTTACTAAATGAAGAAATGAATGTATAACTGGATGAATAAATATTTGATATTATACAAAGCATATGATGATATACATAATTTCTACCCTTTTTCCATTCATCTTTTTTTAAAACTTTTATTTAATAAATATAAATATGCAAAGTACAGCTTTTGGATTACAGTAGCCTTTTCCCTACCATAACTTCCCTCCCACCCACAACCCTCCCATCTCCTGCTCCCTCTCCCATCCCATTCACATCAAGATTCATTTTCAATTATCTTTATATACAGAAGATCAATTTAGTATATATTAAGTAAAGATTTCAACAGTTTGCACCCACACAGAAACACAAAGTATAAAGTACTGTTTGAGTACTAGTTATAGCATTAATTCACCTAGTATAACACATGAAGGACAGAGATCCTACATGGGGAATAAGTGCACAGTGACTCCTGTTGTTGATTTAACAATTTGACACTCTTGTTTATGGCGTCAGTAATCACCCTAGGCTCTTGTCATGAGTTGCCAAGGCTGTGGAAGCCTTTTGAATTCGCTGACTCCAATCTTATCTAGACAAGGCCATAGTCAAAGTGGAAGTTCTCTCCTCCCTTCAGAGAAAGGTACCTCCTTCTTTGATGGCCCATTCTTTCCGCTGGGATCTCACTCTCAGAGATCTCTCTGTAGGTCTGTCTGTCTTCTTCTTTCTCTCTCTCTCCTCTCTCCTTTTTTTTTTTTTTTTTTTACCACAGTGCTTGGCTTTCCATGCCTGAAATACTCTCATGGGTTTTTTAGCTGGATCTGAATGCCTCAAGGGCTGGTTCTGATTTCTACCTTACTGAGCTTAAATTTTTATTGGGTGAAACACATCCAATTCACAGTGAGTGTTTGGCACAATAATTAAGATGTTGCTTGGGATACCTGCCATCTTTTATCAGCTTGACTGGGCTGGAGTCCTGGCTCTGCTTACTAATCCAGCTTCCTGCTAATGCACACCCTGGGAGGCAGAAGTTGACGGCTCAAGGACTTGGGTCCCTGCCACCAACATGGAAGACCCATATTGAGATCTGGGCTCTGGGCTTCAGCCTGGCCCAGCACTAGCTGCTGCAGGCACTGAAGGAGTAAATGAGAGGATGGAAGATCCTCTGTCTTGCAAGTAAAATGAAAATAAAGTGTAAAACATATCCAAAGTAGTAAAATTAAAAAAAAAAAAAGTGATATGTAAGCATCAAAAACCACAGGCAGGGCTTGGTTGAGAGAGGGGAAGTCTCATTGTGTTTGGCAGTGGGAAGAGTTTATAGAGGGTAGAAAGCTCAAGTGAGGTCCTTGGGTGTGAGGTCCAGTGGATTTGCTGTTTCTACCTCCTTTTAGAAACACTTTCTCACTGGATTTGGACTGTAGTCCTTTGAAGTACGAATTATCCCCATTTTTCTAGTTGGAAAAATAAGGCTAGGAGGTAAAGCACATTTGAGGAAGTTGTATCTAAGTGAGTGTTTGAACCTGAATGTGTTAGTTTCTAAAAATCTTTGTATATAAAGCACCCACACTCTTCTTCCCTCTAAAATAAGGTCAGCCTTGAGAGTCCCACAATGTATTCCAGGCGCTGAGCTAAGTGTAGCCCGGGGGATGTAGGTGCTGAGGCTCAGAGGTGCTGACTTCACAGAACGTTAAACAGTAGCCAGAAACTTTTAACCTAACTTGTCTTCTCATCCCTGTCATACGAACACACACACACACACACACACACACACGACCTAGCTCATTGCCACGACTCTTGGCTACGCTGGCTGTGCTGCTTGTAAGCAGTGTGACCTTGGTGAATCACTTCATTTCTTGGCATCTTGGATTTCTCTTTGGTAAAACCATGATCACACTGCGTCCGTCTCATTGTGAGGCTTAAGTAAAATAGTGGATGTCCAGTTTCTGCTGTAACAACTGACTCATTTTCCTGTGGTGATAACATTTATTTTGAAAGTGTTATTTACAGTGCCACTTGGGAGAACCAGAGGCACTCTTCTGAGGGTTACTAAATCCTTAGTGTCATTCTTGGGCATGGGATCGCATGACCTCTGCATGTTGCTTTTTCCTCCCTTGTAATCAATCATGTGGGATGATGGATAATTCTACTGGAAAGCCATAGGAAAAAGCAAGGTGTAAAAACAGGAATTCCGTTTATTTCTTACTAACTACATAATAATGCAAATCCTATTCTGTTAAAAACTTTGTAGCCAAGCTTAACACTGACAGTATTTTCCTCAATTTTGAATGGTGTTTCCTTCCCTAGGGAAGGATGTTCCTTTCCACTGGTCAGGATCCTCAGACAAAGGATAACTTATGTACTGTCTAATTTTACATGGAAGTTTTTTGACAATGAAAATGATCCTTTAAGATTGATTTATTTGAAAGACAGAGATAGAGACAGAGTAAGAGAGATTTTTCCATTTACTGGTTCATTCCCCAAATGTCTGTAAGTAAGCCTGGGCTGGGCCAGGCCAGAGCCAGAAATTCCATCTGGGTTTCCTATGTGGGTTGCAGGGACACAAGTAGTTGGGATGTCATATGCTGCCTTCCCAGGTGCATAGCAAACTGGACAGGAAATGAGTAGCCAAGACAAACTGGACTTCAATATGGGATGCAGGTGTCCCAGTGCATTGTGCCACAGTACCTGCCCCTAAAAATATGATTACATTGTGCCTTAATTTAGGAACCACATGATTCCTACTCTGATTAAACATCTACCCTGATTAAACATTTAAGTGTAAAATATGTCAGTAGATTTCACTGTTGACTATTTAGGCCACAGCTTTGAAACTCAGCAAAGGAATTTTGGCTTTCTAAAATGGTAGCTGGTAGATCACATTTAGGGTACTAGTATTACTTTAGCTCATATTATTTAGAAAATCAGAGATGATTAAAATGTGATCCTCTGTCAGGTTGGGGATTTGGAAATCACCAAGGTACTTACACCACCTATCAGTGTTTTCCCATATAACAACAAGGGAGTCAGACTACCAATGTGTAACAAGGGTAATTAATTAGCACCTTGTTTGAGTTAATTGATTACAACTCTGATGTTTGGTCCTAAAGTAATTGGAATCCTGTCGTCTGTGAAGGGCATACCTGTTTTTTTACATGTACAAAGTAGTGAAAATATAATAAAGACATACTTAAGCTTCAAGAATTAATAATGGTTATAAGACCAAGTCGAGTTACAGAAATTTAAGCACGTTATGAATGTGGAAGGTGTTTAGAAGCATTTAAAACATTCTGCTAAATCTTGTTCACCTGCTTTCAATGACCAGTTTGCCCTTCTTTTTGCTTAGGTGCTCAGAATATTTAGTCCTTAGGAAAGCTAAACAATCCAGCAATTTACCAAAATTCATCAGACCTCACATTGATCTAAACTGCAAAAGCACACTATTCACTGGTGATCTTAACCATAATGCCAGGTTGAATTTACCTAAGCACTTCCTTTTCTGAGTCAAAGTCTTAGTAACAGACCCTTTGTTTTTATTTAGCCCAGGTTCTCATTGGGAGCCCAGTACCCAACCAAAGGTAGGGATATTGGGTGTCCTGTGTTTTGCTTTATTAGGGCTGGAGGCCTACGTCATGGGCTAGAAAATGGGTTCTGTTGAACTTTAGTTATGTGCCCTGCTCTTTAACTGCCTTATACTGCCATCTTTGAAATTAGTTTCTTATTCTAGCATAGGCCTTGGAACATTCTGGTTAAGAGGAAGGGTTTTATTATAGGCAGATCTGGCTTCCTCCATTCATTGTTAACCTTATTTGTAAAACTAGGGTCATAATTACATATTTTTTTAAGATTTATGTATTTTACTTGAAAGTCAAGAGTTACAGAGAGAATAGAGAGTTCTTCTGTCTGCTGTTTCACTCCCCAAATGGTGACAAAAGCTGGCAAAGCCGAAGCCAGGAGCTTTCTCCAGGTCTCCCATGTGGTAGCAGAGTCCCAAGCACTTGAGCCATCTTCAGGTGCTTTTCCCAGGTCATTAGCAGGGAGCTGGGTGGGAAGTGGAGCAGCCTGGATTCGAACTGGTGCCCTTATGGGATGCCGTGTGGTATCACAGGTAGCAACTTTATTCTCTATGCCACAACACCAGCCTGTTATACTAAAAGGGTTGTTCTGGTTATTTATTCTGACAAGTAACAGCGGCACAGAAAGCTTTTATCTTACTGATTTACATATACTAAAGTAGTCATAATTATTAGCTTATTATCCTTAGACACAAGTTCCAGATTAAATATTTTAAAAATTCCTGAACATACTCTAGGATAAGGGACAACGTCCTTGGTTACCCAATTTTTTAAAATTGGCATGATTAAACATAGTCTTGTCCCTAAAAGAAACATGAAGATTTATGTAAACAAGGGTTGTCTCTGGGGGCCTGGCATTGTGGCTAAAGCCACTGCCTTTGACACTGGCATCCCATATGGGCACCTGTTTTGAGTTCTGGCTGCTCCAGTTCTGATCCAGCTCCCTGCTGGTGACCTGGGAAAGCAGCAGAAGATGGCCCAAGTCCTTAGGCCTCTGCACCAATGTGGGAGACCAAAGAGGCTCCTGGTCTTGGACTGGTCCATCTCTGGCAGTTGTGGTCACCTGGGGAGTGAACCAGAGGATGGAAGATCTCTCTCACTCTCTGTCTCCTTCTCTCTGTGTAAACTCTGCCTTTCAAATAAATGAACAAATCTTTAAAAAGTTGTCATTGCTACTGAATCTCTCAGCTGTCTTGGTTTTTCAGGATCCTCCACAGCAGTATTGTGACAATTAACATAGCTCAAGGCAGTATTCCTGATTACTGTACTCGTCTTTCTTGAACTCTAAGACCTTTGCAGGTATTTATTCCACACCCCTACTGTCCTGTGCCAGGCTGAGACACTTGAGGCACTCATCAAGTCCCTAAGTTCTCATCAGCTGGCCGTCTGCCACTTATAATTCTAGTGGATGCAATTATTGCTTTTGACCAAAAATACTTTCACTGGGGACTTTTCAGAAAGTGTAATAGAGATTGTACAATTTAAGTGTTTTGCTCAATAGTCTCAAGAATTTATCAGTAAAATTATTCTTTGTATTTGTGACAGGGAATAACAGTGAATGAAATACAAATAAGCTGGTAACCTCTCAGCTTTCCTTCTTTGTAAAGACTGATTTGCAGATTCAAAAAGTTATTTCTAAATGGCTGTTTCTTCCAACACAGCCTGCTGTATACATCAGAATAAAGAACCGAGCCCAGGATGAGTATCTAACAGTCACTGGAAATATAACTGACCCGAGGGCAACTTCCGTGTGCATTTCCCCCTACAGTGGAAAGAACACTCAGATCTGGCACTACTGTCGAGGACTCTTTAAATCCAAGGTAAATAACCCCTCGGATGAGTACCCCATTTTTTTTGGTCCTTGATTTCCTTTTGGAAACTAGAATCTTGCCAAGTCAACCAGCCTGATAAAATAATGCAGCTTCCTAAAAACAGTTCGTTGTATAATTGTAACAAAACTGATATGTATTATAAAATTGAATTGAGTGGTTTTTGACCTAGAAAATTCAGCATTAGTGAAAACATAGAATAAATGTCCTCTGTTTCTGAGAAACATCTATACTTTTTGCTGTGAACTGTCATGGCTATCAAAAGCCCTTGGTTAAAATTTATGGCAGGTATCATTTACTACACGAAAATGATTTTAAAACCAATTATGTAGCCCGGCATTGCGGCTCACTAGGCTAATCCTCCACCTTGCGGCGCCGGCACAAGACTTTGGATCTGATTGCACGGTATGCTTTTTTGAGACATTCCTTATTTGATGGCTCAAATAAAATCAACTAGGTGATTATAAACATGTTGAAACCTTTCCATTTGCAAAATACACAATGAGGTAGAAGAAAGAAGCTGTTATTGGAATGTCTTTTGAAAAGTAGAAATTAAATTCTATGACTCCTCTGTTACGTTTGATGCCATAGAGCACTAGTTTAAAAACACTTAAAACTGCATTTTATTGTTTATCACCCATGGATTTTCTACTTCTCATGCTTCAAATATGAAAAGCAAAAATTTAGACGAAATTATTGTCTGGATATCTTTAGCACATCGCCCTGTGTTTATATAAGAAAACCAAGCTCAGTGTAATAAATTTTAAATAGGGATTTAACATTTAATTTCAATTCAGCAAGCCTTTATTGAATAACTACTGTCAAATGCAGTCATCCTTTTAAAAACAAGTACTTCTATTTCAGGGTTACTTGTTTCACCTCCCCTGAGCCATAAGGAAGACTCAAAAGGTGGTTTGCTGGAATTATTATATATAGTATTTTTTGGGTGAGACACAGCCCCTTAATGTCTGTGATTTGTTCACCTGAAAGAAAAGGGACCCAATCCAATTTGTTCTAGCAAACAAGGTACTGACAGTTTATTTCTGAACCCTTTCAGGCCAGTGATACATGTCTCGATGTGATTGGTGGCCGGGACATACCTGGAGCTAGGGTAGCCCTATGGACTGAACATGGGCAGTTGAGGCAGAAGTGGAGACTAAATAAAAATGGAACCATCAGCTCTTACCTCAGTGATCAACTTGTCCTTGATGTCAAAGGTGGGTCATGGATAACACCCAGTGCTGTTTATTTCCTGAATATCAGTTTAAGTTCCAAACCTCTTCCTCCTCCTAGGTAAAAGACCATCTCATGTATTAGAGAAGAAAATCATAGTCATTTTATAGTATGCTTGGAAATTGTTAGGATATGCAGTTCTGCAAACAGCTATTTGGATCAAGCAAAAAAAAAAAACTTAGGTGTAGGTTTTTGTTCATTGGTGCAGTTGTAAAGTTTTCCTTTGCTACATGGGCTCTGAGAAACTTTGACACCTGAAGCATCCTAAACCAAAGAATAAATGTCCTCTGTTTCTGAGAAACATCTAAACTTTTTGCTGTGAACTCTCACAGCTATCAAAAGCCCTCAGTTAAAATTTATGGCAGGTATCAATTAAACTTGCTTGTGAATACAACAAAGACAAGGCCAATATTACCCATGGCTATTGCTTTAATTGGTTTAGTCACAGCCACTGTTGGTGTAGGAAAAAAAATCACAGTACCTGACATTCAGCCAAAGTTCTGTCAAAGCACTTTGTTCCAAAGAATCACATTGTTAGGGATCAATGCTTATATGATCATGTATTATACCTTTTAATTTTTCAATTTGAGTCATGAGGTCCAATAGGAGGTGAGTAATGGCTAAGTCTGTTGGAACTCAGTTTCCCATCTCAGACTGCTTGTTTGTGTAGGACCAATTAATCTACACAGTGGGCTGAGCAAAAGCTTGTGAAAACTGTGAACTTGCTCAGCAGCTGCATGAACAAATAACCTTTTCTCTTGGAATTTCTGTTGTAGTAGGAAATTATTGTGACAAGACTCATGTCATTGTAAACCAGCCCCTGGAGGGAGAAACAACACAGCAGTGGGACATTGAAATATTGTGAGAATCAACACCATCCCTAGAAGGAGCAAAGGAAGAAGGAACCGCACATCCTTTGCCTTGTGCATGTGTGAAGGAAGCTGCTGTCAGCACATTCCTGTTGGGATCACTGAGCGGAATGAACTCTCTCCAGGTTCCATCCAAGACTGTTGCTCTTAACCATGGAAAAGCTCAAAATATCCTTGCCAGTTACTCAGTGTTCCTGTGAAGGAAATGTTACTATTTCTGGGAAAAATTCTCTCTTCCTGACTGATCTACAGTTGTGGTGAGCAAAGTTCCTGAAATCTCTCTTTTCCCCCCAGTCCACCAAACATGAATCCCTGCTAGCTGATTACAGGATACTGGTTCTGTCACCTGGGCTAGTTATTAACGTCCTACTACATGCTTGTATGAGTATAAGGAACAGGGAAACTAATTCCTGTGAGTCATACTTTTGCAAAAAGATGAGTAATTTTAGCACTATCTGCAGATTTATTTACTAAGCCTTCCTGTTAAGCTGCTGCATTAAACCCTGAAGTTTCTATGAGGCTTTTCTGATTGAAGCACCTCATGAATATTTATACTTGTAACTGCTCCTAGGGGAGGGACCTAGTTTTGTCAGGAAAAAGGCCCATGTATTGGAGTGTTTTCTGTGGTCATTGTTTCCTTAGCCCTTCTAGCTAAAAAAAGTACAGAGAACCTATGGCCAACCTTGCACTCTAACAGTGGTTACCGCCCTATTACTGTCTGAGCCCTAGATTTTGCCTGATCTGCCCTCAAGCAGAAGTGCCAGTCAACAATTTTCTTTGCCTGAAGTAAAGGGAAATTTCAAATTAAAACAAAGTAGCATTTGATTAATTTTTAAGTAAAGGTGGAGTTGGTTTCTTAACTAAAGGACAGAAAACTTAGTTTTACAATCCCATTTGAAATACCTTTCATTTAAGCAAAATCAGGTAAGAAATCATCTTTGACTTGGTTTCCATTAATCACCACCACTTGTACCATCACAATTCCCACACATTCTTCCTTCCTGAGTTAAACTTACATTGAGCCAGCAGTTCATTCTCTCCTACCTTTTGACAAAAAGCAGAAAAATGCTCTATTTTTATATAGAAAGAATAAACTCTGTGATGGTTTTTTCTAAAATATCAACTTATATGCACTTTAGAATGTAAAATAACAGTGAATGGTTAGAGACCCATTATTTTGAGTATTTTTATAGACTTGGTCTTTCCATGTAAATACTGGGTTTTTCCCTTAAATCTCAGGCTTTTCTCTTGTCATCTGTTAAGCAGCATCTGTAAAAGTCCCTTTCCCACAGATGTTGAGTGCCTCTCAATGGTGTGGCAGTATTATTTAATAAATCTTAGGTTACAGAGATAACTTTAACTGGTGAACATGTGTATAGACAAAGGTATGATAATTTCACTGTAAAAAACCAAGTTATGAATCTTTCTTCTTTGTGTTAATTGTTTAAAATTTTCCTAGAGCTAAGGAGGCTCTTTAAAGAAGTTGTTTCTTCCAAAGAACAAAGACAAGCCAGCATAAGGACGTTTAATTCTAAATGATACATTTATTGGAGTTGTGCCTTTTGTACCACACTGGATTAAATAAACTTGTTAAAAGTATGGTTTTTTCACTTTGAGGAATATTAATTTGCTGTTCTTTCTTTCCTGTGCCCCTGTTAGCACATGGTAACAGGTGGGTCTCAAGTTCATAGAAACATAGGTAAGGAAAGTTAAATTCATGGTTTCAACTCTTAAAATGTATCCTGTGAATAATTATAGATCTCAGTTTTTTCCAACCAAGTGCCCTCATGACCATTCCTTCTACCTATTCTATTAAAACAACAGTAGCTACAAAACTATCAAGTCTTTACTTTTTCTTTAGAATGTACATATAAACAGAATTGGATTGTATAAAGGTGCTAGACTACTTGGATTAAACATTCGGTCCAGAGGGATAAGACCAGGCTTTCCTTTTCCTCATCTGTAGTAAGTTTCAGGTCCTTGACTGAAATAGCTGAAGTGTTCCAGATTTGCTTCAGTGCCTCCATATGTGACAAAGGAAAGCGAAGTCCATGAGACTGCAAAAGGAACAATTAGGCAATTAAGTGGCACTGCCATTTAAACTTCCCCAATTCTTAATAGATTGATACCTTTCCTAATTATGAAATTTGTTTCAGGTAAGCGATTTGCAAACTCCCATATGAAAGCTTAGATTTCATAAGAACCATTCTCCTTTATGTAGTAAGTGACAGAGGTCTTCTGAAATGCCTCACATTTATTATAGTATAGCTTTCCTGTGAGGCCATAGGTCCCAGTTACTATTTTAAAACTTGGGGTGTGTGGATCACAGCCCTGTCAATCATGTGAATAGTAAGTCTATTTATCAGCCACAAAAAGCAAACCTTTAAATAAAATGTTTCTTCTCAGTCACCACCCAGAGCACACAGCAAAGCCACTTGTGTTTAGCTGTAACAAACCTCTGTTTCCTCCTCACTTCCCATCATGTGTGTGTCTCTCTTATTCTTTAAGGAATGATAGATGTAAATCATCTTTTCTTGAGCTTCATCCTTTAAAAAAAAAAAAGTATTAGAGTTTTCCAAAAGGTCACCAGCAACTGAATACTGTAAACAATCTTTTGGGCAAAAAGTTAAGTTCTACATATAAATGAGGATACTTTTTGAAAATTTTATGAGAATTAAATGTTTCTATTTTGGAGCAAAAAATTTTCAAGCCCAAACATCAAAGGAACTTTGGAAAATCTTAGTTTTTTTCATGATGTACATTTTCTATCTGTAGATTTCAAAATTTTTCATACCAAAATACACCTAATTCCATTTTCCTATGAACTGCTACTTCTACATAGCAATTAATGGGTGCCCTACATCTATCCGTTAGAGCATCTTCAGAAACTAGATTTAATTGAAAAAGTAACAATTTAATCATGAAACACTCCTTTTCATCATACGCATCAAAATGATCTTGATATCCCTAGTATAATTTGACAATTTTCTTAAACAATACCAGCTGTGTGATCTCTAAAAAAAAATTGTTTCAGTTACAGTAGTCTCTCAAATAGTTTTAACTTCCCTCTCCTTACCCACCCTCCTGGCCTGCAGTTCCACTTATCATATCTTCCAGAACCTTTAGTCATTCCTTGTTACCCCTTAGATAATTTGGTCTGACGATGTCTCAGACTAATTGATTATCTGAATAACAAGGATTTTTTTTTTAATAAAACATGGGAGTGTGTATTTGTGAGGTTTTATATGTATTATACACCAGGTATGGCCCTGAAGGCTAGAACATTGGTTAGGGAAGAGAGACACATAAGCGATCATTCTCAGCATTATCTCCAAAGAGAGTATGAGAGCAGAGTGAAGCGATGGGCTATGAGATAATTCCAAAAACCCACAGGATTGTACTCAAGAACTTCTACTAAAATATAAACATAGAGACTAACCCAGATCAGAGGAATCCCCAGAATTTAAAATTTTAAAACTTCACAGTTGATTCTATGATAGCCAATCAGTTTTTGGAACTGCTGGGCCAAGTGGCAAGATCATAGAATATAGATTTTTGTTAACCACATATATTTGATCTGTGCAGAGGACTCATGAACAGGGCCTGTAGCAGGATGGGAAGCAAAGGACAGGCATTAATCACAAAAGGAGAATGAAGGAGGGTTCAGTGGGGATGAGAAGGTTTCAAAAGGCCAACAGGCAGGAAAAGTCAGAATCGACACAGTGAGATTTGGGTATTTTTTGGGGTGACATGATGGCATTAACCTGTGAACACACATGGATTCCTGAAGGAGAAGAGCAGGAATCTCTGGCTAATCTGACAACCCATGGCTTGTGATGCAAATTCCCTGAGGAAACTTCCTCTGTGGATACTCACGGACTGGTCCTGATCTGGCCCTACTGTGAGGATGATGTGGTCTCTAAACTGCAGGCTCACTGTGCTGTCCAGTCGTGGTAACTCTCCACCTATAAAACCTCAAGGAAAAACCCAGCCTTCAGAAAAGGAAACCAGCAGCTTCAAACATGCTAGAAAGGGCCACTATTCAAGAAATGACAAATTGACTGCAAATTTGCCAGTGAATCCAAACAGCGCCCTCCCCAACACAAGTATTCACAAAGCCCAATTTGGTGTATTAACAAATACAGGTTATATCCTAGAGCTCATTCTTAGAGTGAAGGCAGACACACAATTTGCAAAAATAAAGTTATTTATGACACCTATTTAGTGTGCTTATTAAGACCACTGAAGCCAGATAGTGATCACAAAAAGCAGGCCATGGTACCTTCTGCACAAAACACTCCTCCAGTTTCTGTCTTCTACACATTTTTTATTCCACATGTGCACTATGGAAGGGCCACCTGAGTTCAGACTGTACCACCCCACCAACTACCAGTTGTGTGACCATGGTAAATTATTCAGCATATGTAGGTCGCATCATCCAATAAGCTCACAGGTAAGAATCTACTATTTTCTAAATGGGATTTAACAGAGAAAAAGCAGCCACTGAAAACAGATTAACTGTACAGGGTCATGAGGATGGAGAAAGAGGCTAGAAGGATCATAACTTTACTGAATATACAGGGTCTTCTAAAAAGTTCATGGAAAAGGTGTATTGTTGGGGCTGGCACTGTGGCGCAGTGGGGTAAAGCCCTGGCCTGAAGCACCAGCATCCCATTTGGGCACCGATTCTAGTCTCAGCTGTTCCCCTTCTGATCCAGCTCTCTGTGATGGTCTGGGATAGCAATGGAAGATGGCCCAAGTCCTTGGGCTCCTGCACCCATGTGGGAGACCCAGAAGAAGCTCCTGGCTCCTGGCAGCTCCGACCGTTGCGACCATCTGGGGAGTGAACCAGCAGATGGAAGACCTCTCTGTCTCTGTCTCTCTCTATAACTCTTTCAAATAAATAAAATCTTAAAAAAAAAAGTGTATTGTGAAGAAAACCATGGATGGGTTTTAAGAAATTTTGCACCAAAACATTTTTATCATTCCATGTTTCTGCAAAGTTTAAAACACAAATTTACTGATTTGAAAGGCAAAGAATAGTATCTCCCATCCACTGGTTCACTTCTCAGATGCAACAGTGGAAGCTGGCTTAGGCCAAAGCCATGCGCCAAGAACTCGATCCAGATTTTCCAGTGGATGGCAGGGACCCAACCATGAGCTACCATCTACTGCCTCTCAGCAGGAACCTGGAATTGAGAACAGAGCTGGGACTTAAACTTAGGCCCCTGAATATGGACACAGGCTTGCCATTATGCCAAATGCCCACCTTAAAAACTTTTTGAAGTCCCTCATATAATAGTTAAGACAAGGAAAGCGTCAGATAATACGTTCTGGGGCATAAGCTGGTACTTGGCAAACTCTGCTGGTGAAACATTTGCTATTTTGAACATGTCCCATTAAAACTTCCAGGAGTGAGCATTTGGCACAGCACCTAAAACACCAAGACTCATCTTGCCTGCCTGGGTTAAGTTCTGGCTCCATTTCTGATTCCAGGTTCCTGCTAATGCACACCTTGGGAGGCAGCAGTGATGGTTCAAGTACTTGAGTTCCTGTTGTCCACATGGGAGACCTGGATTGATTCTGGGTTCCTGACTTCAGCATGCCCTTATCACAGCTATTGCAGCCATTTGGGGAGTAAAACAATAGATGGAAGACCTTTTTTGGTCTCTTTGCCTTTCAAACCAAATGAAAATAAAGTTGAAATAAAAATCTTCCTAAAAACTAATAAAAATATATACAGAATCAATCTTATAAGTGACCATATAGAGGCTGGTATTGTGGCACATCAGGTTAAGCCTTTGCTTGCAATCCTCCTCTCAGCTAATGTGCCTAGGAAAGCAGTGGAAGGTTGCCCACGTGCCTGGGTCCCAGCCACCCACGTGAGAGACCTAGATAGAATTCTAGGCTACTGGCTTCAGCCTCGTGGGCTATTTGGGACTACATCTCTGTTACTCTGCCTTTTCAATAAAATAAATCTTATAAAAAGATGACCTTATTGATTTTTTATCAGGTGAGAATCTGAAATAGACAAACTTAAAATTATTCTTCTCACTCAGCCCTCCTGAGAAGGGAAAAAAGACAACCCAAGAGCTGGCCTGGTCTTACTGTTCTTGTGCTAAACACAGACAAGTGCACCAAATACCAACATCAGACAACTCTGTGACCATCTCAGACCAAGACAAAAAACACCACCATAAACACATTTCAATTCCAGCTAAAACAAGAACAGCACATAGTATGATTTAAATATGGTTTGCCCCCACCAAAACACATACTGAGGTTTGGCTTTCCATAGGGTGATTAGATCATTAAGAGGGAATGATTGGCTTTTGTATTCCTAGCCCATCACTGTGCTCCTTTCACATGCACACTCTTCCCGGCTCTGCACTTCACCATGATATGACACAGCATATGGCTCTCACCAGAAGCTGAGTACATGCTAGCTTGACTTCCCTCACCTCCACAACTGTACGCCAAAATAAGCCTCTTTCCTTTACAAATCACCCAACCTCAGATAATCGGTAATGGCAACAGAACATGACTAAAACACTGTCCACAATAACCACACATCCCCTTCCCTGGCTAACATGAATGAGTGCTACTTCCGTAACTTTAGCTTCAGACATTCCTCCTGCCTACAATCATAGAATTCCTTTTATTTTCTGATAGCATGGATCCAGAGCCAAGCTTCTGAACTCTCCAAAATTACCTAATCAAGCTCAACTCACATAAATCCTTTCTAATGCACTTTATTTTTTTTTTTTTTTTTTACAGGCAGAGTGGACAGTGAGAGAGTGAGAAAGAGAGACAGAGAGAAAGGTCTTCCTTTGCCGTTGGTTCACCCTCCAATGGCCGGCGCACCGCGCTGATCCGATGGCAGGAGCCAGGTACTTCTCCTGGTCTCCCATGGGGTGCAGGGCCCAAGCACTTGGACCATCCTCCACTGCACTCCCTGGCCACAGCAGAGAGCTGGCCTGGAAGAGGGGCAACCAGGACAGAATCCGGCGCCCCGACTGGGACTAGAACCCGGTGTGCCGGCGCCGCAAGGCGGAGGATTAGCCTAGTGAGCCGCGGCGCCGGCCTCTAATGCACTTTTACCATACTGCCCCACAGTTCCCAATGGTGTGCAGTCTTTTCTACTGCAACAAGTCAGTAAATGCAACTCTTGAGTTCAGGAATGTGTTCTTGGTGGTCTTTGCTACAGGACACTGACATCGTCCATCCAAGAGTGAATGATGTCATTTTATGTTATATTATGACAGCCTAAACCTGTCAAAATTAGCCACTGACTTGAAGATCAGTGATACCTTGGGCATTCTTGTATTTCATCTGCTGATGGCAACATTTTATCCATTCCTGCCTTAAATACAAGATTACTTCAATGTTCAAATTGTAAAACTTCCTAAAGATGAACACCAGAGTACTCAAAAGTACACATAATATTTCTCACCCCCCCCCCCCAAAGACAGGAATCTTATATCTCATCATGCTGCGATACAGGTTTTTTGCAAATGACTTGGGAGATTCAAGATGCTACAGGCTGAAGCAACAAATCTAGTCCAACCACACAGGCTAAGAACACATGTAGGTCCACATTAATACTAATATATTTCAAACTTTGATCTGCTCAAAAAGGAGCCCACCCAGGAAGGCCTCGAATATCCCACATTTGCCCCTAACCACCTAGAAGGGAAACAGCAAGTTGCACCTGGTATTGTCGGCTCTGTTCCATCTCCTACATGGTACGGGGGTAGCCTATGCATAATAAAATCCTTCTTCATGTCTGATGAAAGCAGTTCTTTGGTGCCTTCCAGCCGCTCTGCAAGCATCCTTAGGAAACCACTTAATCTTCTGGTTGCAACAGTTGTGCTTTCTGCCTGCTAGAAACACAAAGAACTGTGCATTCAGGTCACAGTAACACACAGCACTGCGTTCATTATGGAAATCACAGGGCTCGGGAGGCCAGCACAAGAGACAAGTGTGGCTCATCTGGGAAGAAGGGTTGTAGGGTCCTGACGAGGTAGGGCTTCATTGCCACTGGCCTTTTATTCCTCCTTACCAGGAGAAGTTGCCGCGGTATGCCAGCCCGCAATGCCACATCTTCCTTTGCAGCATCAAACACAAGCCCCGAAATGGTGTCCAAAAGGAAATCTCCCCATGAACTAGATTACGCATGAAGGAAAAAAAAACAGCAGTGAATACACACACACACACACACACACACACACACATATATATATATATATAAACTACTCATCATTAATAAACACAGAAGCTACACACTGGTTTCTGATATCCCTGTCCAGGAATTTTGACTTTCAATTAATTTCATATTACTCAGTATAAAAACCTAAGGCCTCCATCAACTTCCCTTCCTCCCCATTCCCAGAGACTCATTTGTAAGGTTAAAGGTGGGAAGCTGGGCTTCATCCATGATTTCTGTTAAAGATAGTAGAAAACTAACCTTACATAGTCCTAAGATGGGAAGCTTAAAGGACCAAATTTTGTTAACTAATGTGTATTTGGAAAGCTTCACAGGAAATTTTTTCATCATAAAAAAAAAAAAAAAAAAAAAAAAACCTGATGTGTAAAAACATCTAATATAAACACATTTAAAGTAAGAGTGAGACCTCTGAACTGTGTAACTGAACAGTTAAATGTTGTTTTCCTCTGTTACTAATAAAGGAGGGAACCCATCCATCAGTAAAATATCCACCACCATCAATAACATCAGAAAAACATATCTCTGGTTTTACTGGGGTAGAATGTAGAAACCAATGGCCAAAACTAACATGTGGGGCTAAGTGCCAGTGTTCAATTACCTTTGCTCTTTCTGGGCTGAGTTAGAACTGGCTCATGCCAGAATGCATGCTAATCTAGGGCACATACTCTCCTGAAATACTTCTTAGCCATTCAAAATTTTCCTGTGTCACCAGTGGATCTCAAATTGGCAGCTATGTGCAAAATGGAAATTCACAGTGTAACTTCTGCTTCTCTCTCAGTAAGCAAAATTAACACTTGTATACTTCCTTCCCAGAAAAGTGGCAAAGGAAGACAAGTGTCACCTGAGAGCCACATTCCCCAAGACATCCTCTACCTGGCCTCACTACTTTGTCACATAATGCTTCTTGAACTTCCTTCTTTTTTCAAACTTCAACCTGGAAAACACATGCAGTTCTCAGGAACACAGTTACATGCTTCCTTTGCAGGGTTACAGAGGGAAGGCATATCTTAGAACCTTCCAAAATTTAAAAATAATACTTCTTAAGAGGCTTACTTTGTTAAAACAGTCAAATTAACTGCCTTCTGTCCCATACAAGTAGCTCCAAATGCTTCAACCACACAAACTTAACAGGGGTTAGGGAGAAGCCCCAAATCCTCATCCAACCACGGTAGCTGAGGGAGCACCACCAGGCTCAGGGCACAGCAGCCTCTCTGGGAGGCACTGGTCCTCGAGGTACATTTTGCCCATTCTTGCTCCAGCACCACCAAGACTCACATCCTTCCTTCGCAGTGCTCATCCAAAGCCCTGGTCAGCAACTTGTTAACACAGAAAGACCTTCCCCAGCCCCAGGTGACTAGGGAAGGGTGGGTGGGACCCAGGAGCTGGGAAGGAGAAAGAAATGCAGGTACTTAACAGCAGAAGCAAATGCTAGTGGATTGAGTGAGAAAAAAGGAGGGTTAAGGATGAACAGATGCTGGCTCACAATGAGCCTAGGTGTGAGTGAACAGAAGCTGAGCAAGTAAGGGAGGATGCATTAGAAAACCCGTTGGTGACAGACAGACAGATGAGACATGCAGAGCACGAGGGGTGGCTGGCAGCACTAATGACAGACACTGAAAGCTGCAAGGTCACTCACAGGACCAACTGTGAGGCTGCCAAGGTCCAGAGTGAACTCTGGTCTCCAGCCCCTCTGTCACCTAGCCCTTCTACGGTTCCCAGGACTCACTCCCTCGTTTGTTCTTGTTCTTCCTAAGCTGGCTTCAGTGTCATTCTGTTCATCAACTTTGCAGGGAACCAAACTAGCCACAGTGACAAGGGTATTTTTCAAAAGAGAAGTCTAGTAACACAAGCGTGGCCTTCTTCTACCTGTGGGCAAAGACAGCACTGACCTCAGACCAGGCTCAACTAGTTCCTCCACTAAGTTTCCTAGGCACTGGCGTGAATTTCATACTGAAAAGTCACATGAGCAAGCAGAGGTATGCTCACTAACCTGTTTTTCAAGTTAGGGCTTTGAAGGCAGGAAGGAACTTGCTGCCCCTTGGGCCTGGAATGTCCTCTCCTGCACTGACCTTCTGACCCACCCCTGCTGACTTGTCCTTTAAGACTCACTGGGTTTTGGTGTCAAGTCATTTCTGAAACTTGTCCTGATGCCCAGCTTAGCTAACTTAAGTGCATTCCTCTATGTTCCAAGAAGCTCCTTGCAGGCCTCCCACAAAATTTATCCCACTGTTTGGTAACTGCTGACATGTCCGTCTCCCATCCTCTCACGACTTCTAAAGCACTGGTTTCCCCAGAGCCCCAGCAACTACCACAGAGTCTAGTGTGTGTCTGAAATTAACTAATGAGTGCTATTTTTTAAAATGTGATTTGGGGCTGTTATTTTTGGAAATAACTCTTACAAAGCCACCGCCCCATACTTGTCATGTGATAAGGCACTTGTTGAAACAGAACATAACTTTAATGGGAATCGTTTCCAACACATGCACATGCTTCTTGTTCCCATTGTTCACGCTGCCTTTCCTACTTTAATTTCAAGGACTACAAAAAGTAGAGAACAAGAGATTTCGACTGCCTCTACCAGGGGTGCTGAAGACATTTGGAAGCAAAGAGCAGTGATGGTGGCTTCATGCGTCATGCAGCATGAATATAATTCATGCCAACAAACTGTACATTTAAAGAGGGTTAAAAATGGCTATGTTATGTGATGTTGTTATCACAATAATAAATAAATGGGGGGGGGGACTGCAAGGCCAGCTTTGCATCACTGACACACCCACATATCCACAGCTATAGTTTTTTTCTTTCCAAACCATGGGACTCTATTTGGGCAACTCCCAGGATCGTTAATACAGTGAGAGTCATGACTTGCCCAGGAAGAAGTTCAAGCGGGCCACTCAGCACCTGGGTCATCAAAAGAATCTGGAAGTCAGCATGGGAGACAGAAGCCCTGGGGTCTGGATGCAAGCTGCTGGCCAGTTCCCTTGTGCCCCTTGTGAACATGGCTGCTGTGAGCCTTAACTCAGAGCTATCCTAGGATGCTGGGCAGGGAGGCAGTGGTTACTTGTTCTGGTAGGTGCTGATGGTCACGTGAGTAGAGTGGGCCAGCCCTGGAGGAGTGTCCGCCTGATGAATGGTCCCTCTGGGAAAGTATAACAAATCTCCTGGCTGAAGGAGAAAAGGGGAGAAGAGGTTAGTAAGCCCACCTTCACAGTCCTCTTTGTTGTACAAAGATACATTTCAGCTTTGAGCTTCAGTTCCCCATTCTAGAAACGTCAGCTTCACAGGGCAGTCTGCATGCTGAGTTCATGTGGTATCCAGCTAGCCTAGCTCTATTCTGTCCTCCAGCTTATCAGCGTGAACCACAATCTAGCAGAGGCTTTCACAGTACCAGAAGTCACCACCCCTCTTCTCAAGCTGAGACCAGAAAAACTTGCAACTACCCAGCCCTGACTCAAGGCAGATGGCATCCTGTGCCTGGGAAACCTGCTTCCTGCCTCTCAAATTCTGCAGTGGTTAACAGTAGAGTTTCAGAGCTTCACAGTCACGGCCTCTTACTGGCCAATGATCTAGAAAATGTACTTCATAGCTCAAAGCCTCAGTTTCTTTACCTGTAAAATGGAGAGAATGGCCCCAAACCTTACAGGCCTATTGTGACGATTAAAGATGATGCTGTTTCCAAAGCTCTTGGGGCAACGATGGGTGTGTGGTTGTTCATTATTTTACCTACCATCCCCTAACCTCCTCTTCATTTTCTAGCTCTTCCAGGCAGGGTCTGTTTCTCATACATCTTACATTCCCAGAGCCTAACCTAGCACCTTGCACACAGCCTAGACCAATAAATGTTTAGATGAATGGATAAAAACTGTACAACTCTTATTTGAACATAAAATATGAAGCTAAAGATGGGTCATTTTCTGAGGCAGCTGAGTTTCTTCCAACCTATGCCTTTTTTCTTCCAAGCTGGTGGATTGAAATGGTGCCCCCAAGCTACTCCTGCCCTGTGCTTCCTCTTCCCTGTTCCCACCGAAACCTATGGGTTCTACATAACAAGTGCCTCAGGAGAGGAGGGACTCTTGAGCTGCCCCTCTCCCATCTGCAGCTCAAGAGTTAAGACCATCAGTCCTGGAAAGAGAAATCAAGAACTCTCATCCTAAAATAACTAAGATCTTCCTCAAGACAGGGGGCAATACAGGGTGCTTTAATAATACAGGGTGCTTTAATAATTTTGTAGAAAAATGGAATTAGAAGTTTATTAGCCGGCGCCGCGGCTCACTGGGCTACTCCTCCGCCTTGCGGCGCCGGCACACCGGGTTCTAGTCCCGGCCGGGGCACCGGATTCTGTCCCGGTTGCCCCTCTTCCAGGCCAGCTCTCTGCTGTGGCCCGGGAGTACAGTGGAGGATGGCCCAAGTGCTTGGGCCCTGCACCCCATGGGAGACTAGGAGAAGCACCTGGCTCCTGCCTTCGGATCAGCGCGGTGCGCCGGCCGCGGCGGCCATTGGAGGGTGAACCAACGGCAAAAAGGAAGACCTTTCTCTCTGTCTCTCTCTCTTACTGTCCACTCTGCCTGTCAAAAAAAAAAAAAAAAGTTTATTATAGTGCAAAAACTTTGAAATCCAAACACAGTTTAATAATTCACATCTTCCATGGACTTTATGAAGACTCCAGGTATAAATGGCTATCAAAATGTTTTTGCACCAAAAGAAACATCAAAATTATTTATTGGGAGGTAAAGAGAGAAATACAGAGAGTGAACACATGCTCCCGTCTGATGTTTCACTCCCCAGATGACCTCAACAGTTGAGGGCCAAAGTTGGGAATTCAATCTTGGTCTTCATTGTGAATGGCAAGAACCCAAGCATGTGCATCATCACTGGTGCCACTCGGTGTCTGCACTGGAAGGAAGCTGCAATCAGGATCTGGGTCTGAAGCCCAGATGCTCCAGTACAGTTATGTAGACATCCCAACTGGTGTCTCAACAACTATGCCAAATGCTTGCCATTCAACTTGCTTTAATTCCATTTCTCCAAGAACTTTTTGAGTACCCTCATGACTATCATTCACTAAATGACACTGACCAATGCCCTCAGATATACACCTGGTTCACTCCACGAGCACTGACCAATGCCCCGTCCCTTGCTGGAAAGGGAAATGAATCCATCTTCCTCCCAGGGCCTCCAGAAGGAACACAGTGCTGCCAACTCCAATCAGATCCAGTCTGGACTTCTTACTTCCAGAACCATAAGACAATAAATTTCTGTCGTTTTAACTCATGCAACACATCACACTAATACAAAGAATTTGATCATAAAATCAAAGTAATAGTTTTACAATCTGTAATTTAATAAACAGGAAACTAAGACTCTGATAATACCCCACTTTAGGACATGCAGCTAGTAAGTGACACCAGCTGAATTCAAACCCAGCTGTGTCAGAATGCAAGAACAGTGTGGCATTTCCATTACAGAGAAGTCTTTACCCTGAAAGCCTAGGTTTGGTAGACATGTGGCACAGGCTACACTGGATTGGTGGGAAAAGGGTGAAAAGGCTTCCAGACCCTCACTGTGGGCCCCACGTTGTGCCTCCACCAGAGGGACTCAGTTTCCTATGGCATATATGGGGCACTTGCACATAACCTCACCTGTAAAGGTCCACCAATGGAGACCACACGTGAGTGTGCACATACACACTTGGAAAACACAGCACTGCACCACGCTTTCTCCTTCCAGGAGACTCAGGGCTCCTCTCTGAAGCACTGTGTAGTACCTGAGTGTCTAATGGGCATCTGCTTCCTCTCCTCCAAGTCAAGGCAACAGCACAAAGCATCCACACCCACGACACTTGAGGACCACGATAAACCCTCAGCTTCTCAGGCAGGGCATGTAACCAAGTCATCAGCCCAAGAATCTCAGCTCTGGAGACCACAGACATCTTGTCTCAGCCTTTAGCTTATGAAGAGTAAACCAAGAAGTCTATGGAAACATGCTTCCCCAAGAGCAGAGGTCAGTACACTCTCTCTGTGAAGGGCCAAATATAGAGAGTAACTGTTTTTGGTTTGTGGACCCTGAGGCCTTGGGGCAGCTCACTGACTCTGCTGGGGTGGCAGGAGTGCACAGAGTGCACACTGGGGAATAGGCAGGACTGTGCTCCATGAACCTGATCTACAACAGCAGGCAGCAGGCCAGATTCTGGCCCACTGACAGTGGTTGGGTCACTGCTGACCAAGAGCATAAAACAACCAAGGTAGTTACATTTACTGGTCATCTGTTAGTGGAAGTCCCCTGTGATACAGGCACCACCTGAAGAAGGGAGACTGTTTCTCCCAGTTATTGGCAGGCAAGCAGACTTTAAAATCAAGAAAGACAAGATATTAAGAATTAGACACTATTACTTCAAGATGCAAGAAACAGAAAAACAATAACATATGCAAACACATCAGACTGGTAGAATCTTTGGAATGATTTGAGTCAACTACTGTTTTCTTGCCACTACAGGAAATTAAACATATTTTTAAAGAAAGGGAATAAAAATTAATTATGGAGCTATTCCTCTCCCATTCGGTTTTTTCTTAACACTCTCTCCTGCTGGGAACAGCTATGTTCCCATGCAGGCCAACTACTCTAAGACAGGTTTTTCTCAGCAGCAAAAAGCCAAGGAACCTGCACAGCATCAAGGCACCTGGCTCCCTGGAGGAGGTGCTTTCATAATTACGTCTCTTCTGATGACTACCTGCAGGGGCACAGACAACTGCTACATAATCGGGAGGAAAATGGGTCATATGGGAATTGTAGCAAGAGAAAAACTAAGGGAGTCCTAGTTGTGCTCTGCTTCAGCAACTTACAGACCCATGCTATCTTCTGTCTTATATGTGGAGAAGCTGCCCCAGGACAAACCTTCCACTTTTACCCTAAAGAAGTCAGTGGTTCACTGAAATTCAGTTCATCCCTGTTGATTTTGGATCATGCATGGGGACAAGTTACTTGGAAAAATGAACAAAATACATCTCAGCTCACTGTGCTAAGCACAAACCACCAAGGCTCCTTCAGAAACTGAACGTGATGGTACTGCTAACTGCAATGAAGAGCCTCCTGCCCCAAGACCCACAGGTTCACTCCCATGGGGATCCTACACAAACTCTAAACCATGAACCTGAAGCTGTCCTAGCAACATAGAAAACCCAACTCAGAAGAGGTACCCACAACAGCCAGCCCATACCTTCAAAGTGAACTCATGTGTCGGCCTTCCAATCCTATCCTCGGCCTCCACGCTGTACTCCCGAGCCAGAGGCACTGTCGGGTGGTACAGACGCCAGTGTTTCTCTCCTTCCAGTTGCAGGATAAAAACCTATAAAAAGCCGAAAGTCCTGGGAGTATCAGAGAGCTTCCTGACAACTGATGAGCTAAGTGCTTCCAGAATACTAGCCCTGGAAGAGCAAGTTTCAGATAAAAAATACAAATGAAAGATCAGACATACAAGCCAATATAACACTTAATTTAAGTTGCCACACTAGTTTCCATTTTGAAAATAGGTAATCATGAATACTGATACTGGATCTTCCTTCTTGCAGTTTCTTAGAGCATTGCCTAGTTCTTTATATCCCACCATCTCATTCCTTTAAATCCTCTATCAGACAGCTGAAATCTCATAATCTCTGACAGGAAAGCTGAGCTTCAGACATTACTGAATGGCTAAAACCCTGAACATTGAAAGGGCTTTGGCAGACAGGAAAACTTCAAGTTTCTTATTCTTTATTCTGCCAAGTATATTTTACTGCCCTAATAGAAATATTTTATAAAAACTTTTGGAAAATATTTTGTTATCAAATAGCTCTCAAAGGGGAAAAAAGGAACTTTTTAGTAGTAACTCTATGTTCACACCTTGTGTTAGTACAAAAAGTAAGCTATGAAATACCTAAGCTGAAGAGTTGACTTTTTCTGGATACCACATGAGCGAAATCAACACTTGTCTTGGTGCCAGTGCTTAAATGAAACCAGGACCTTCATTCAAACTGCTTCAAGATTTTCACAAATGGAACAAAATGCATATTTTTGGCAGCTACTGAAGAGCAAAATGAAAGCAGATGGAAGGATAATTCGTGACCTAACCTTATTAAGGACCAGAGTTCGTGAAATTAAAGAGGCCAATCTCACTTTCCTATACATGAAGCCAGTGGATACTTATTTCAAAGAAATGTGTGGTTCCTTATATTAGTGAGGATGGAAACAATCTCTCCCTTGAGAAGCAGCAGGAAACCAGTTTGGTGTGATTTTCTTTGGCCCAACAGTTAGAGGAGACTGGGCATAAAGAGCGGACCCAGGCCCTACCTAAGAGAACAGGAACCGACCCTGAGAACTCCACTGCTCTGGACTCACAGCCACTCCTGTCTCACACCAGGCACCTTTCTTCCTCTCTTACCTCGACATCATCATAGTGGGGTGGGAGGCCCTGAGATCCTGCAGGGGTTATATACACATTCGAGCCAACCAAGGAGCCGAAGTAACATTCCAACTTCTCCTGGATCCTCCAAAGCTCATCCTAAAGAAAGGGGAAAAAAAGGAAAAAAAAAAAAAAAAAAAAAAAGGACAAGGGAGAAAAGTGAAAAACGCATTAGAAATAAAAGACACTATCTTTATCACTTAGGGAATCTTTAGTGCACAGCTATTGTAGGCCAGATACTTAGAATTAAGCAGAGGACAAGCCCCATACCTCTGCCCTCAAGAATCTTCCATTCTAGTGGAAAAGCCCCATGGGAAAGACATGAGCATAAAAATGAGACTGGTAGGGCAGGCAACAGGAGGTCAGGAAGGATTTTAAGCAGAATGGCTGATCCGGTTTTAAAATCTTGCTATGGCTACTGTGGGGAGAATGGGTTGTAGAAAAGCAGGAGTGACAAGTCTGGGTGCTACTGAGAGTGGGAGAGGGGTAGAGAGAATCAGAAAAGTCAGGATGCATCCAGAAGCAGCACTGCAAGGACACTCTGGATGAAAGAAGGGGTCCAGAAATAGGAGGAATAAGAACATATTCCTAGGATCTTGGCTTGGGCTATTAGCTTCCGGGTTCCACTAAAAAGACTTGCTAAAAAGCAAGTTTTCAGGAAGGGGAAAAAAAAAGATCTACAGCAGAAATGTTAAGTCTGGGGTGCTAAGCATGAAGTTCTGGCAGAAAGTAAAGGCTGCATGGGGCTGGTGCTGTGGCATAGCGGGTAAAGCAAACACCTGCAGTCCCGGCTGCTCCACTTCCGATCCAGCTCTCTGCTATGGCCTGGGAAAGCAGTACAAGATGGCCCTGGTCCTTGGGCTCCGGTACCTACGTGGGAGACCTGGAAAAAACTCCAGGCTCCTGGCTTCAGATCAGTGCAGCTCCAGCCATTGCAGCCATGTGGGGAGTGAACCAGTGGATGAAAGACCTCTCTCTCTCTCTGCCTCTAACTCTGCCTTTCAAATAAATAAATAAATCTTAAAAAAAAAAAAAAAAAAAAAGGGCTGCAGACTAACACGGGGAAATGCCTACACACAGTGGATATTTAAAGCAATGGGAGGGGCCTGCGCTGTGGCACAGTGAGTTAAGGCCCTGACCTCCAGCACTGCATCCCATATGGGCAGTGTTCTGATCCAGCTCCCTGCTAAAGTGCCTGGGAAAGCAGCAGAGGTTGGCCCAGGTCCTTGGGCCCCCACACCCTCGTGGGAGACCCAGAAGAAGCTCCTGGATCCTGGCTTCAGATCGGCTTGGCTCCAGCCATTGTGGCCATTTGGAGAGTGAACCAGCGGATGGAAGACCTCTCCCTCTCTGTCTACTTCTCCCTGTAACTCTTTCAAATAAATAAAATAAATCTTAAAAAAAATTTTTAAAAAAGCAATGGGAACATAAATTGATAACCCAGAAAGAGGGTATAGGCTGAAGGAAGACAGAGAACGTCTACAGAGAGGGAAGAATAGAGCCAAGTAATGTTCCCTCTCTAATCACATCAGCTTTCCAGGGCTCCCGTCAGACTGAAGGGACTAGAGAAGAGCTGCACAGACCTATGAGAGAAAGAGATCTGGTTTTTCCAAGGTAGATGAGAGGAGGGGAGGTAGCAAGCAGGCTATGCAGACACTAGCACTTCCTATGTGCCAGGCACTGCTTCTAAGTAAAAGACATGATGTAGCCAGATTCAAACCCAGAATGCCTGGCCCCAGGGTTCATATCTTTAAGAAAATTTAAGAAAAGACAAATCACAAAGGACACTAAAGAGAACAAACTTCTATCTATGTGGATGCATAGTGCCTGGCACAGAAGACATGACAATATCATAAAAAATATTTGCCAAGCAAACCATTGACCATGGCTTGGGGTCAATTCTACCAAAGGACTAAAAAAGGATCTTTAATATTAAAAATACCAGGTAAGAAAGTATTTGGTCAGTACGAACAAACTTTTATGAGACATCTTTATATAGTCCAGTGGGCTTCTATATTTATAGATTTTAGAGTTTCCGCTTAGCACAGGAAAAATAATTTAATGGTATCCAAGTAGCTCCAAACACTTATCAGAGCTCCCAAGGAGCCTAACTTATTTCAGGCAGAGGCCAGTGGGACCTGGTTCTGTAATTATATTTATACAGTCCTTGGAACCACCAAAAACCAGGGTTCACTCTAAGTCCTTCAGGACTGTACGGGTGACCTTTTGGCTCCCAACTGAAGCATCAGGACACATAACTGATAAATATGTCTTTTTTCTTCTAAAAAGTTACCAAAAGCACTTTCAATTGTACAATTCTCCAGTTTCTCCTGGAACTTCAACTTCTGAATCTGCCAAATGAGGCTGCTAGAGAGAGGTTTAGGGTCAATCCACAGGGGCCAAGCTGTAGTAACAAGAGAAGCGACTTCCTTAGTTTCCTTAGTTATAAGCTGAAGATATTACCGCTCCCACCCTCAGACTGTGGGGAGCAGCATGAAACCACCTGCCTTGAATGCAATCCTCTTAGAGCTGCAAAGCGGTACACAAGTGCCACTGCTTCCCCAAACTAAGCCCAGGGCTCCTGAGATCTGTCTTCTTTACTGTGTGACTCCCAGCTATGTCCAGAGATAGGGAGGAGAACTCAGAGCAGTCAATGCAGGCAAGTGGAAGTCTATCTCCTGGCTGTGTATAATCACCTCTCCACTTCCCACCCTACAGAATCAAAACTGAATGCTATGGCAAAGGCCAGAAGGCCAAATGCTTAGTCAAAGGCAAACACACAAAATGTTCTTCTACACTTCAAAGAACATCTTTCAAAGTATAGCAGTAAAATGCCTCAAATCTGGACTCCGTTACCCTTACCAGCTTAAAAGCTATGCAAAAATCCCATCTGTGAACGCGTTTTTCCACATGAGATGGAGACCACAATGGCAGCCCTATTTTAAATGTGAAATGTGGAAGGTCCCACACTTAACACATATGAAAGTGTGTGGTGAACTATAGCGTGCTATAAAAAATGAAAATAGTCATCACTATTCCCCTCACCCCGACCTCTTTATGGATTATCCAAAACATATGGGGAATTTTTTATGGCTCTCTGGTTACTTCCTTGCTCATTTCAGACTAACTACACTAATGGGGTATACACAGCCTAAAACCCCCTAAACAAAGGACTAACTGCTCTACCAGTCTTAACCTGGACACTAAGGTTTTCTCTATTCTGATGCAAATATACCCATTCCCACACACAAGGAGCACTAACTCTCCTCATGCTACAGAATTTAGAACCCAGGGTCTAGCATGGCAGGCTGAGTACCTACAGCTCACAGGTCTCCAAGGGCAAATGGTCCATGAGGGACCATAACAAGATGTGTCCCAGTCCAGTCTGGGGGCTGAATTTGGGCTGAGGAAGCTCATCCTTCCTTGTCCGATAAAGCTGACCAAAGAGCAAAGTCAACAGAGCAAAGGAAATGGGTTCCTGGCTACCCGGAATCTTGGAGGAGGAATATGCAGGGCTTAAATGCACAAGCAGAGAAAAGCACCGGGGCAAAGGATTCTAAAGTCATAGAAACCGGGGGCTAGTGCTGTGGCGCAGCTGGTTAAGTCACCATTTGGAATGCCCACATTCTGTATCAGAGTGCCAGTTCAAGGCCCAGCACTCCACTTCTGATCTAGCATCCTACTAATGCATCTTCAGAGGCAGTGTATGATGGCTCAAGTGCTTAAAGCTCTGTCACCCATGTGGGAGACATGAATGGAGTTCCAGACTGCTGGCTCTGGCCTGGCCCAGCTCTGGTTGCTGCAGCCACTTGGGCAGTCAATCAGTAGACAGAAGACCTCTCTTTTCTCTCTCTCCTTCTGTTGCCCTGCCTTCAAAGAATTAAGTAAATAAGCTGGAAAAAAAAAAAAAAACACACACACAAAACCTCACAGAAGTGGCAGCCACAGAGGACCCCACATGAACACCAAACAATTAGTTTCTACCAGTTTATGAGTAAATTACATCAACTTCACTGAAACCCTGTATTGTCACAGATCTTAGGTTTCTAAAAACATCTTAAAAGTGTGCTAGAGGGTGAGCATTGTGGCATAGCAGGTTAAAACACAAGTTGGAATGGCTGTAATCCATGCTAGAATGCCTGGTTCAAGTCCCAGCTCCTCCACTTCCAATCCAGCTTCCTGATAATTCATCTGGGAGGCAGCAGATAATGGCTTAAGTGCTTGGGCCCCAACCCCAGTGTAAGAGACCTGGATGAAGTTCCTGACTCCTGACTTCAGCCTGGCCCAGCTGTTGTACCCATTTGAGGAGTAAGGCAGAAGACAGAGGATCTGTGTGTGTGTGTGTGTGTGTGTGTGTGTGTGTCTGCCTTTCAGGTAGATGAAAATAAAAATAAACATTAAAAAAATATCATTCCACTTCTAGTCAGGTAAAGAGTTGAGGCCTAGTTCAGAATCATTTTATCCATGATGTGTGTTTTCTGAATTCAAATCATGATTCAGTCTGACAAATAATTTCTAAATCCTTTTTGGGTGCCATAACCAAAATGTTAGCATTTTCAGGACATTTTAACTTATGATTGCTTCAGATGGAGTAACTGGAATCAGGATTTGCCTTGAGAGATTTTAGCATATTTTATTCATCCAGATGAGAAAAGTAGAGGCATCCAACACAAGCCCTAAGAGGCTCTAACAAGCAGCTCTTGAGTTGAACCATGGCAACACAATTGGGAACTGACACAGACTCAGGGACTAGCAATATGAAGGGACTTCAAAAAGCTTATGGGAAAATGGAATTAAAAAATGAGTTTATTTTGGTGAAAAACTTTCGAAATCCACAAATAGCTGTTTCATAATCTGCAATTTCCCATGAACAATGTGAGGACCCCTTGTATCAGAATTCATTCCTCTCGACATGGACCCTCACTAGCCCCTTTCTCCAACAATGCTGCCATTCTGATTCAGCCATGAGTCACAGAGGTGGGTTTCTGAGTGGAGATAAAGCTTTACCTAAAACTCAGAACAGGTCCTCAACTGTTCTGGGCCATCTGCCATGTAAAGATTTCAAATCTCTAGAAAAGAAGACTAGCTCATGCTAAATCTGCATTTCACAAATATAGAAACTGAGCAGAGGAGATGAATTATTTCCCAAATGTCAATCACTGATACAAAATAAACCAATATTTTTTTGAAAGATTTATTTGTTTAAAAGTCAGAGTTACACAGAGAGAGATCCTCCATCCGCTGATTCACTCCCCAAATGGCCGCACTGCTGGAGCTGTGCTGATCCAAAGCCAGGAGCCAGGAGCCTCCTCCCGGTCTCCCACATGGGTGCAGGGGCTCAAGGACTTGGGCCAACCTCTACTGCTTTCCTAGGCCACAGCAGAGAGCTGGATCGGAAGAGGAGCAGCTGGGACCAGAACCTGCACCCATATGGGATGCCTGCACTTCAGGCCAGCGCGTTAACCTGCTGTGCCACGGTGTCAGCCCCATAAACCAAAACTTTAAATAAATTTTTAAATTAAAATTTTATTATTGTGTTGGAAGTCTGGCATAGCAGTTAACACACTGCTTGAAACACTTATATCCCTTATCAGAATGTCTGGGTCCAAATCCCAGCTCTGCTCCTAATTCCATTTTCCTGTTAATACACACTCTGGAAGGCAGCAGGTGACAGCTCATGTACTTGGGTCCCAGACAACTATGTGGGAGACTCATTTTAAGTTCCTGGCTCCTGACTTCGATCTGGCTGTTTCAGGCATTTGGGGAATGAACCAGAGGAATGAAGACATTCTTTCTCTATCTGCTACTCAAATCAGTGTCCTAAATATTTGTTAAAATGTTTTAAGAATCTGAACTCAAAAACCAAAGCTATCTTCCACTCATGATTGCCTCACCAGGAGCAGTTCCAGAACTGTGCCCCTCATTATGACTGGTTTGGCTTTATAAGGGTTAAGTCCCTTTACTGAACCCAAACTTCGTATGTGATCTGAAGCATCCACTTACATACCCAGATGTAGGCAGTAAAAGGAGGCAACTTCAGGAACACAATCACCTTGATGCTAACATGCCTTAAATTACGACAGGACAAACTAAACAGTAGTGTCTACCTTATACATAACCATAAACCAGCCCTCAAATCATGCTCCTAGAGGTATAATGCTACTTTAATAACTTTCTAAACTTGCAATACAATGTAGCTTCTGGAGCTCAATGACCTCTAACAAGGTCCAACCAAGTTCCTGGAGGTTCTAACCAAGAAGTATTCAGGAATCTCCTATGTCAGAATGTGCTTAAAGAGAAACAGGAGAGGCCTGTGCCATGGCATGCGGATAAAGCCACTGCCTGCAGTGCTGGTATCCCATATTGGTGCCTGTTCGAGTCCCACTGCACCACTTTCAATCCAGCTCTCTGCCATGGCCTGGGAAAGCAGTGGAAGATGGTCCAAGTCCCTGGGCCCCTATAGCCATGTGGGAGACCTGGAGGAAGCTCCTGGCTCCTGGCTTTGGATAGGCACAGCTCCAGTCATTGCAGCCATTTGGGGAGTGAACCAGCAGATGGAAGATCTTTCTCTATGCCTCTGCCTCTCAAATAAATAAATAAATAAATCTTTTAAAAAAAAAGAGAGAGAGAAGCAGGATCTCTGTAGCATTTGCAAACTGGCAGGCAGCTTCATCATCATCATCATCATCATCCCACATATTCACCCTTAGAAGATCTGAGGCCAAATGGGCCAAATGTTAGCCTTTAATACACATGGGAATTCTGTGGTGGTGGTGGGGGAGCCCATTACCTTAAATCTCTGAGGTTGATGAAACTGAATGGTAGCCCTTTTCTGATCAAAATCTTTCCTCAGTTGAAGAAAGTGAGCTTTGCCATCTTTATTTAAGACTTTCTTCTTCCCATTGACACATCGGCAGACATTCACATCTCTTCCATAGTACATACCCCGGCTGCACAGACTCTTCAGATCTGTGAGCCTGAACAGGGACTGGTAATAGGTGGCCAGTGCAGGGTCATCTCTCTGGATGAGAAGGGGCTTCTGCTCCCAGAATTCCTTAAAAAAAGTGTCTATCTTGACCGGTGAGATTAGACTTTCAAAGAGATCATGGGGGCTGTCAAAGTTTAAAGTGGAAAGGCCATCAGCCACCTCCACCTTCACCCGTTTACAGGGAACAGGCCCCTCTTCCTTCCCATTTCCTGCAGGCCTTGCTTTCTTTGGCATCGCTGTATCTTCAGACCAGGCAAAGAGGAAATGAAAACCTACCAAAGGAACAAAATACATACGGTTAGGTTTATAAGAAGTGCCAGTATCTGTGTTAGTAGATCATATACACACACAATGCACATGACCAGGACAACTTTGTTACTTCCTCCAGGATGTGAGACAGCCTTACGCCAATGTCCTTTCTTCCAAGGTATGATTCAGCTTCAAGCACCACTCAGATTACATATTCACCTAAAGGAAAACATCTTTCTCTTGTACACAAGCACTAAGTCATTATTTATAAGGAGGTATAATTATCCCAAATTAAACTGCAGCAGCAATGTCTAGTCAGGTTTAGTCTATAGCCATTGACACCACAAAGTCAAAAATCTTGACTTTGGCTATAGTCAATATCAGATCTGAAACCTAATTAGATGCACTCTAAGTCACACACATTTGACTGGAAAATGACCAATAGTTGCTCACTGACAGGTTCTCCTCCCTCCAGCATCATCCCCAACAGCTGTTCAGGAAAAAGCCAATGAGCACTGGACCTGTGGTGTCACCTGGTGGCTGGAGGGAGAAGCTGCCTGCCTCCCAACCAACCACCTGAGCCTCCTCACTTCCAAACTAGAACTCATTCATGAAAATCGCCACATTATCAGAACCACCCCCCTCTCCTCCCCACCCCCTGCCGCCCCACCTCCACCTTAACAAAATTAGTAAGAACTTACTAAGGGCTGAAAATCGAAGGCCAAACCTTTAAAAGGCAGTGACTTTTTAACTGAAATAAGACATGATAAGATGCAATCTCAGACACAAGTGCTTTTCCAATTCGAATGTGCACACAGATCAGCTGGGCATCTTGTTCCAGTGCAGGTTACGATTCACTAGCTCCACGGCAGGGCCTGAGAGTCTGATTTCTAGCAAGCTCTCACATGATGGTGCTGTTCCTGGTCCACGGCATGTTTCTGAGGAGCAGCAGGAGCAACACTCCCAAGGCCTCTTTCAGAACTGCTCCCGACCCACACTCACAATGGAGGCCTGCCTCTTCTGGGTAAAAAAAACTGCAACTCAAATTACTTAACTTTCTTGAAACTACAAAATACAACTTATCTGAAAGGCAGGGAGAGAGTGAGAGATTATCTCCCATCTATTGGTTTACTCCCCAGATACCTGCAACAGTAGAGGTTACATCAGCCTGAAGCCAGGAGCCTGGAACTCCATCCAGGACTCCCTCATGGGTGGCAGGCACCCAGGTTCTTGGGCTATTACCTGCTGCCTCGCAAGGTGCACATTAGCCAGCAGATGGAACTGGTACTCCAATAGGGGATACAGGCATCCCAAGCAACTTATTACTCATTGTGCCAAATACCCACCCCTGCAAAATGCTATTCAGGATGAGTATCCCTTCTACTTGGGACCAGAAGTGCTTCACATTTTGAAATACGACATGAGACAAATGCAGGATGTGTCTCCAGTCTAAATTAAACATCCACTTATATTTCAGACACATCTTATATGCACTACTTGGAGGTAATTTTACACATTATTTTCAGTGTGCCTGTGTTTTGACTGTAACACAAAGTAAGGGGTGGGATTTTCCACTTGTCATGTTGGCATTCAAAAAGTTGCTAATTCTGGAGCATTCAAGATTTTCAGTTTAGGGATGCTCAATTTGTACTCCCTCCCCGCCTTGCCCTCCCGGAGAAGGACTTTTTCTACCACATTAAAGGATTCCCTGACCCCAAGAAATGTTAAGAATCACTGTACTTAAGCAAATTTTTCCAAAGCCTAATGACTTATTTAAAATGTTATGGTTTCTACTTTGTTATCAGAATGGCAAGAATGTCATTTTCTACTATTTTCTCCTAGGTGGTGGACTGAGCTTGCAGACTGAGTAGGGTTACTGTTATGACCTGGAACACATTAAAATAATGTGCTACATACTGCAGCAATTAATTATAAAACAACTTTAAGGATGCAACTAGATAGAAATTAAAGGAATTGAGAAGTAGAATAATCAAAATAAATTCTCCTTTTAGCTTCTAAATTATGTGCTCACAAACTACTGTTTTTCAAAAGACACACAAGACTACAGTAGAAAAATTAATATAAACACTAAAAGCCTACAGGACAAGTGCAAGGGCTTATGCTTGGGGCAGGGTGGGGGGAACCTTTGTTTTGGGATATGTGCTCATGTTCTGATATTGCCTATTCCTTTTAAGCCAACAGACCAGCTTGAATTCCCAAACCAAGAGTCAGAGCTTCACAGAGGCAAAACTTTGTTAGTACTTGGAACTCTTAAGTGAAGCAGAAATACAAAAACACATTCACATTCTGTACTATGTTACAGAAAAGAGTTACCATAGCAGGCCTGCCTGCCACCCTTAGCAAGCCCAGCTTGGGCTGACTACTGTGAACTTGGATTTCAGGAGGGTTCTACCACCATTAAGCATAGCTTCCTGTGCCTAAACTAGGCAATTTGTCCTGAGCCTCTATCTGCTTTCCTTCTGGAAGTGCAGAATTTTGGTTTGTGCCAGATAGAGGCTGCCTGCCTAACTAGCCCCAGTACAATCCCTGGGCACTAAGTCTCTAATGAGCTTCCAGGTGGGCAACATCTTACAAATGTGGACAGAGCTCGTTGCTGCAGCAATTAACTACATCCCCAGTGACTCGACCTGGAGAAGACTCTTGCAGCCTTGCATCCAGTCTCCCCAGGACTTCCACCATGTACCTCTTCCCTGGTAATCGCACTTGGTATCCTCTTGATGTAAATCAGCAGTCCTCCTAACAAATTGGGGATAATCAAGACAGTCTTGGGGATCCCAACACATCACTCATTTAGTTTTTAAAACACGTTGTTAGATTGGCTTATTATGTTTGTTTCACTAGTAGTACCCTATAAAATAATTTTACATTTAGCCATACATCTCGTCTTCACAACTGGTCAGTTTAAAAGAGTTGTAAGCAGCGTGAAGATACAATTGAAAGGCTTGTTTTCTCTCAGTATAATATACGAATGGAGGACAAGCACATCTCCAGAAACTATGCTAAACAAAGTGTACCAAACACTTCAGCCAAAATAAAATTTCATAGGGAAACTTTCCCATCTACCATGACTAACACAATACACCCCAATATTGCCAATACTGCATAACAAATGCTTTGGTTAGAATACAAAATTCATTCCTTATACTGCCAAAAGTGACACCATTTATTGTTTCTCTAGGTTCATGTTGAAATGATTTGAGGCTCAGTTCCTTAGAACCCAGTTTAGAGATTACTGGACAAGCATACTATTCCTGTGATTCTCACACTACTCACAATATAAGATGAAAATTCCTTTGACATGTTTTGGAGGATGGAGAAGACATGACACACCCTATCATATTAAACTTACAAAAGTGCTAAGACAAATCACAGTTACAGAAATAGTAAAAAATAAAAATGCATGTGTAAGACTCCATGAAATAAACAAAAGAATGCTTTGTCTACATTATAGGGCCAACACAATCCTGCATATAAATCTCACAGACCACCCACATAGAAATTCAAATATTTCTATGAAACCATAGGAAGAAAAGCTTTTGAAAAGTAGTTGTTTCTGGGGCTGGCGCTGTGGCTCACTTGGTTACTCCTCCGTCTGCAGCGTCTGCATCCCATATGGGCGCCAGGTTCTAGTCCTGGTTGCTCCTCTTCCACTCCAGCGCTCTGCTGTGGCCCAGGAGGGCAGTGGAGGATGGCCCAAGTGCTTGGGCCCTGCACCCGCATGGGAGACCAGGAAGAAGCACCTGGCTCCTGGCTTTAGATCGGTGCAGCGCCGGCTGTAGCAGCCATTTGGAGAGTGAACCAACATAAGGAAGACCTTCCTGTCTCTCTCTCTATATATGTCTACCTGTCAAATAAATTTAAAAAAAAAGAAAAAGCGGGGCTCTCTGAGAATGTGAGAACCTTCAAAAAAAAGAAAGAAAAGTAGTTGTTTCTAATGAGTTGACTATCAGCATTAAAATGTAAAGAGTAAGCCAAACGCATCAGTTATTCCTTGGTAACTGCCCCACAAAAACTCTACCAAGAATCAATACTGATGCCCACATCATAGTCAGCAAACACCATCTTCATAGTTTTAAGGTGTCCTAAATTCCTTTTCTACAGTAATGACCAGGAAGTCACACCAGCTTCTGGAAGGGACAGCTATTTGCACATTCCTAGAACTCAGCAAGCATGACACTTGGGAGAAATATTTGCTGAATTTCTCATTTTATCATCTTTTGTCTGTATACAATTGTAGACAAAAATCTCAGGGGCCGGCTCCTTGGCGCAGTAGGTTAATCCTCCGGCTGTGGCACCTCCATCCCATATGGGCACAGGTTCTAATGCCAGCTGCTCCTCTTCCCAACCAGCTCTGCTGTGGCCTGGGAAAGCAGTGCAGGATGGTCCAAGTGCTTGGGCCCCTGCACCTGCATGGGAGACCTGGAAGAAGCTCCTGGCTTTGGTCGTTGCGGCCATCTCGGGAGTGAACCAACGGAAGGAAGACCTTTCTCTCTCTCTCACTGCCTGTAACTCTACCTCTCAAATAGATAAAATCTAAAAAAATTTTTTAAAAACCTCAAAGGCCCATACAAGGTAAATAGATGCTTCCTGCAGTGGGTCTTCTGATGGCTGCTGATTTGGGGATCCTAAGAGGGTTCAGAGAAAATGTCTATCAGGAAAACAACTATAGATTTCACTTTTTGGGGGGACCAAAAATAAACTCACCTTTTAACTTAATTTCCCCCCCAAACTTTTTGAAGTACATGCCTATCTTAAGAGCTAACAGGTAACTGATATCAGTGGTTATTACACGCCAGGGGAAGAGGTAGGAATGTTTACACCTAAGCAGGGTTTGAGCGCAGTCTGCAGCATTACCAGCAAGGCTGCTTAACAAACTTCTGGCTCCCAGGTAAAGCCTACGGGGTCGCCACTTTCGCAGGCCGGCACACTGAAACCCGCAAGGGCATATCCAAGTTCTCCAGATGAAGCAGAAAATCCACCAACAGTGACCGCCAGTGGACCCCTGCTAAACACAAACACCACGCATCTGACAGAAATTATCTACTGCTTTTACAAGGCTACCCAGGCTTACCGAAGCGAGTCTTTTAGGCCCACATTTTTTTTTTTAATCATTGCAGACACGTTCTGCTGCCTACAACTGACTGGCTGTCATCCTTTTGGTACTTAATTTGAGAGAGAAAATAAGCGGTACCTCCTTAGGTATTTTGGTGACCGAGAGGTTACGAGGGATGAGGGCCCCGGGCAAGCAATACCATCCACGTGATGGTGGAAGGAGCCGAGTAAGCCAGGCGCCTCCACCCGGTGACGGGGGCCGAGTCAGCGGGGCAGTGGGAAAATCAGGTCCTCTGCACTCCCAGGCCGAAAGCAGGGACACCTGCTCCTACGAACCTTTCAGTAGCCGCTCTAGGATGATTTGTGAGTAACAGCAAGAACCGGAAGATGGGCTGTGGTGTAAAGGCCAGGAGTGACAGGAGACACTTGGCTCACCCCGCCCGAATGCCAGAATTTCAGGTTCCCTGGCCTCACCGCGTGGCTCTGGGGCCTGGCCTAGGCGGGGCGGTGCGGCCCACGTGTCGGCCGCGCCCTCGTCCAAGCCCCCAAACTGCTCGTCCCAGGCTTAGGACCAAGGGCCTGGCCTGTGTGTTCCTCTCCGAGCCCAACGCGTTCGCGAATCGCCTCGCGCCAGACCCGGCGTTTCCTCACGGTCCGGCACGTGCGTCCCCGGCCCCGCAACCACAACGCCGGCCAGGCCTGAGCCCCACCGCGGCTCCCATCCAGACCCCGCCTGCGCCAGGAGCTAGAGGCGCGTGGCCCGCGAGGTTACAAACAACCCCGGCGAGGAGAAAGCCCCCACTCACCCGGCACGGCCTACAGCGCGCCGCCGCGAGCGGACCGGGGCGGCACGGCGGCGGGGGGAGGCGGGGCGGGGCCCGGCGGCGTGCGCACGCTCCGGGGCGGTGCTCCAGCTCCGCGCCCCGCCCCCGGCCGGCGCGTGCCGTCGGCTTCTGGGCGTGTCCCAGCTGGGACCCCGCCTCTGGCGCCCGGGCAACCCAGGAGTTCTGTGGTACTTACACATCAAAGGAAGTAGGTTTTGTTTTGACTGGGAATGACGTGGCTTCCTATTCCGGGTTCCTTTTGTAAAGGAGAAACTGAGGCCTTGAGAAGGAACGCTAACTGCTTAAGTGTGGGGAGCTGAGGGTTCAGTCTCTCCAATTGCTTTTTTTTTTAATTGTACTTAACGTATACAGTTCATGCATTTCATATAGACAGATTTAGGAACACAGTCATTCTGCCTCTACCCTTCCCTCCCTCCCGGCCACGCTGCCACCCTTCCTCCTCCTCCCTCTCCTATTCCTACTCTTAATTTTTACAAAGATCTTTCTCCAGTTCACACATGTAAGGTTAATCCTACACTAAGAGTTCAACAAATAGAAGAAAAAAAACATTGTTCTTCAATAGTGGAGACAATGGCTGTGAACAATCATCACATCTCAAAATGTCCATTTAACTCCAAAACATTACATTTTAGGTTCTCTATTACTTACCTCAGATCAGGGAAAACATATCTGTCTTTTTGGACTTGGTTTTTTAAAAATAATTTTTAAAATTTATAAAAAGGGAACAAATTTTATACGTAGAGCACCCTACCCTCCCTCTCCTCCACCCTCCACCCTCCTTAATTTTCTTTCTAACTTTTACAATGACAAACTTTCAACTTATTTTATCAGCACAAGCTTAACCTTTCAGTAAATAAAGAATTCAACAAATAGTGAAAAAAAAAAACACTATTCCTCAAGAGTATAGACAAGGGCAATAAACAATAATCAGATCTCAAAATGTTGATTTCACTTGTTTTGTATTAGTTACCATAAATCAAGGAAAACATGGTATTTGTCTTTTTGGGACTGGCTGATTTCCCCAAGCATAATGGTCTCCAATTGTGTCTATTTTGTTGCAAAAGATAGGATTTCATTCTTTCTTAATGGCCCAGTAGCATTCTATCCTGTATATATACCACACTGTCTCTACTCAGTCATCTGGGTTGATTGCAGGACTTAGCTATAATGAGTTGAGCTGTTATAAACATGGGGGTACAGATAACTCTTTCAGATGTTGATTTATTTCCTTTGGGTAAATTCCCAGGAGTGGAATGGCTGGATCATATGGTAGAACTATTTGCAGATTTCTGAGAAATCTCCAGACTGTCTTTCATAATGGTTGTGCTAGTTTACATTCCCACCAACAGTGGATTAAGGTACCCTTTTCCCCACATCCTCACCAGTATTTGTTATTTTTTTAAATTTTTGGGTGGTAGCCTTTCTAACTGGGGTGAGGTAAAACCTTATTGTGGTTTTTATTTGCATTTCCCTGATGGCTAGTCTTACCTTGAGCATCTTTTCATGTGTCTGTTGGTCATTTGTGTTTCATCCTATGAAAAATGCCTGTTCATATCCTTAGCCCATTTTTTCTCTCTCATCACTTTCTCAAGGACTCTATGACTGCTATGCTGCTCTGTACCAAGTCAACTGTACTTTAATTCATTCTTGCTGTGGAGAAAAAATTATTTCTGGTTTAAATTGAAAATTCTTTATGATCATGGCTATAGAAACAAAGGAAAAATGCAATTATTTAAGTAACTTTGGCCTATCACCCTGTTAAAAAAATTTTTAAATCAATTAAACTTAGTAGAGTTTACTTGGGTAAAGCAAATGATTCAGGAATCAGGCAGCCCCCAGAATTAGAGCAGGTCCTGAGAACCCCAAATAACAAAATGATCTGACAACATTTATAGAAAAATGAAGTTATAGAAAACAACTCAATTGGCTACAGCTTAGTCAACTGGTTACAGCTTCACTAGCTACAGTTTAACAAATTAATTGTTTACAGCTATGTCAGTTGGCTATAAGGCCTTCTGCAACTAGTGAAAGCTCAGTTGCTGTGAATAAACTCTTCCTTGGTTTGGTCTGTTGGACCCAGTGCAGGGGCTGAGTCTGGATCAATGCCCTCTTATAAATATATTTAGCAACTCTCTCCTGTTGACTTACTATCTGGAATGTCTGGATAGAGAAGCACAAATGCTTAGACAGGGTGATCAATGGCATGTCTGTGTCTGGCCTGTGCCTTTGCTTTGGAAACAGTCAAGGAAGATTGACAGGAGGTTGTTATTTTATTCTGTCAAGATGACTGAGACCAGTTGCTGTTTCTTTTTTTTTAAGAATTATTTATGTACTTTAAAGGCTTATATGTATATATATATACATATGTATATGTATATATATATATATAGAGAGAGAGAGAGAGAGAGAGGAATATCTTTCATTGTGCCACGCCAAAAGTAGGAGCTGGGAACTCTATCTAGGTCTCCCATGTGTGTGGCAGGAGCCCACACACTTGGCTATCTTCACTGCTTTCCCACACACATTCATAGGGAACTGGATTGGAAGTGGAGCAACCAGGACTGGAATCAGAGCTCATGGGAAGCCAGCATCACAGGTGGTGGCTAACTCGCTACATCACAATGCTGGCGATTTCTGATGCTCTAGTACACCTGAACCAGTGGGAATACAGTACACCTTTCTCTAATCTTTGTTCCAAACTACTAAGAATACAAGCCTTGAATTATTATCTGCAAGGTGTTTCACAGACTTCTCACTTCATTCTCATCACAGCCTTGTAATTACTTCCATTTTACGGCTGAGGAAACGAAATCAGGGGAGGTTAGGTAACTTGCTCAAGGTCACACAGCTAGAAATTGTAGAAACACTACTGGAGCCAACAAGTCAGCTAACCATGGTCCCTTTTCGATGTTACTGCCTCCCATGATCACCAGCAAGCCTCCAGCTGCATTCTTGGCAAAGCAACCCAGGGTTCACATCAAATTTAGGTTTTAGATAAAACACTACATATGCACACTCTAAACTACTGGACCTGATGTTGATAATGTACTTTGTTTCTATTTTGACTTCAAAACATCTACTCAAGATAATACAGAATGGACTGGCATGGTGCAGTGTGTTAAGCCCCTATTTGCAACACTAGCATCCTGTATCATGGCACTGGGTGAATCCCAGCTGCTCTGCTTTCAATCCAGCTCCCTGCTAATGGGTGTCAGAAAGCAAGGGAAGATGGCCCAACTACTTGAGTCCCTGCTATCCACATGGGAGACCCAGATAGAGTTTCAGGATCCTGGCTTCAGCCTAGCCCAGTGCTGGCTGTTGTGGCCATTTGGGGAGTGAACCAGGGATGGAAGATCTCTTTATCTCTCCCTCTATCACTCTCCCTCTCAAATAATAAATCTTACAAATAACATAGAACAATAGTGATGTTACAGGGATATGCCCAGTATCTTTTTTTTTTTTTTTTTAAGTACTTTGTGTCCAAGGTTTAAAATAGAAAGTCCTGGGAGCAGCCTGGTGCAACAGGTTAAGCTGCTGCCCATGACACTGGTATCCCATATCCCAGAAGGCTCTGCTTCTGATCCAGTTTCCAGCTAAAGCGCCTGGGAGGGCATATGGAGGATCTCTCTCTGTCTCTGTCACTCTGCCTATCAAATAAATAAGTCTTTAAAAAAATCCTAATCTCAACACAAACAACCATTTTCCAGAAGATACACTAGTCCTAAGATGTCTGACAGAACATTCCACATTGCTGCCATCTCTGCTGGGGGAAACCATGTATCTTGAATAGGAGTTCCTTGAATGCAAAATTAGTCTTTCAATATGTTCTGACGTTTTCATTATAATCTAGGATACTTAGTATGGCAAACAGAAAAGCCCATGATGATCATTTCCTCTTCTGTGCCTTGCCATCTCAGTGAAAAAACAGGAAGAGGGAGAGACTGTGAGAGTGTAGGGGAGGAATGGGATGGGCATAGCCGATGATCCATTTATTTTGACCAAGATGCTCCTGGGAGCTATCATATTCCTAATGTATTGCAGGCACTGTTTCCAGGTTTGTTTTTGTTTTGTTTTGTTACTTTTGCTTTTGGTCTATTGAGTTTAAAGCTCCTCCTATATTTGATGGGTGCGGGAGCCGAGAGAGACTGCAGAAGACCCGGAGCAGCTCCATAGCTGCTGGCCTAGTTACCATCACACCTCCGGGAGGAGCTGCTGCTGGAGTAGCTGCCCCGGCCTTCATCACTGCAACCTACAGCAGCAAGATGTAGACCCAGCAGCCACCTGCCCACAGCAACCTCAGCACCGCCACACAAGCCCTGCACCATGAGCAACACAGGGAGTCATGGAACCTGTCACAGGGATAAAAAAGTCATTGCAACAAAGATTTTTGAATAGCTAAATGGTTCAATGTAAAGAGCAGATATAGTTTCCTCCACAGGATTGACACCAAGGAAGACATATTTGTACACCAGACTGCCCTGGAGAAGAGTAATCCCAGGAAGTCCCCTCGTGGTGTAGGGGATGGAGAGACTTTGGGGCTGGATGTTGTTGATGGAGAAAGGGGTGTAGAGGCAGCAAATACTGCAGGACCTGGTGAGATTCCAGTTCCAGCAGTAAATGCACAGCACAGCACAGCACACTGTAATCATTGCAATGACCTGCTGAATTCCCAACATAGTGAGAGTGGGGAAAAGAGGAGGGATGAGAGGAAGGCCAGGCCTAACCATGTGGTCCTATGGCAGGAGACGCTTCCCACCCTCCAACCTGCAGGGACACCCATGGGTGACAACGTCAGTGTTTCAGCTTTCCTGAGTAGGGAGATGTAATGCGGTGCTGAGAGCCAGGACAAGCAGAATATGGTAGACAGGTGAGGCTGAATATGCATCAGGGTTAGGATTGGGTTAGGGTTACACAGGGACACTCAGAAAAACCTAAACCTCAAGATGGCAAACAGGGGCCTTTGCTGTGGCATAGAAGGTTAAGCATCCACCTGCTGTGCTGGCATGCCATTTAGGCACTGGTTCATGTCCCAGCTGCTCCTCTTCTGATCCAGCTCTCTGCTATGGCCTGGGAAAGCAATAGAAGATGGCCCAAGTCCTTGGGCCCCTGCACCCACGTGGGAGACCCAGAGGAAGCTCCTGGCTCCTAGCTTTGACCCAGCTCCTGCCATTTGGCCATTTGGGAAGTGAACCAGTGGATGGAAGACCTCTCCCTCCGTCTCTCCCTCTGGCTGTCTGTAACTCTGCCTCTCAAGTAAATAAATGAATCTTTAAAAAAAAAATGATGGCAAAGAAACAAAAGTAGCTGAGAATTCATCCCACCTGAAACTGAACAGAGCAAGGCTGAGTAAATGTTAGCAACCATCCCTATTGTCATCAGGCTTAATCCTCCAACAGGAAGAGATGAATATGAAATTCCAGCAATAAGAAATAAACCAAAGATCGCAGATGACACTCTTAAGTGCTTGCTTTTGGCCCATTGACCAGATCACTAGAACTATCTGTACTATCTATGGAGCATGGGGTTTTTATTTTTAGCTAAGTATATTTCTTTTTGGTAATGACAAGATTTTTTTTTAAAAGCCTGGTTTTTCTTTTTTTTTTTTTTTAATTTATTTGACAGGTAGAGTTATAGACAGTGAGAAAGAGACAGAGAGAAAGGTCTTCCTTCCATTGGTTCACTCCCCAAATGGCCGCTACGGCCGGCGCTGCACCAACCTGAAGCCAGGAGCCAGGTGCTTCTTCCTGGTCTCCTGTGCGGATGCAGGGGCCCAAGCACTTGGGCCATCCTCCACTGCCTTCCTGGGCCACAGCAGAGAGCTGGACTGGAAGAGGAGCAACAGGGACTAGAACCGGCATCCATATGGAATGCTGGTGCCACAGGCAAAGGATTAACCAAGTGAGCCATGGCGCCGGCCCCAGAGCCTGGTTTTTCATAACACATCCTTTAAAAGTTTTAAACTGTTTCATATCTGGTCAAGTTGAGATTGTGAACAACTTCATTTTTAACTTGCAATACAAGTTTACAAGTTGATTTAAAAAAAAAAAGTCAACAATCTGTATGTACCTGTTCATAGAGGTCATACTTATAATTTTTTTCTTCCAGAGGACAGGAAGCAGACTCTTATTCACTCCTCAGGTTATCCAAAGGGTCATTAAAAAGTCAGTTACTGTGTGTCTGTAACTCATTTTCTCTTGAAAATAATGTCCCAGATGACTCATCTTCCCCAGATCTGTCCAGGGCAGCCTGCAAACCTTCTCCTCACTCCCACATCCCACTGCCCTAGCTTTCTAGATCAATAAACCGGAGATCCTCCTCTGGATGCAGAACAAGACAGGTGTGAGAAGAGAATTCCTTCTGTACCTTGTCTCAGACATAAACGCTGAAATAAACTTATCCCTGATTCTTAGATAAGTAAGTTACAAACCTGCAGAGGTATTTTATGCTCATACTCTGGGTTGCTTTGTTGAAAACTTCTTTTCTCTTTCTTTTCTTTTCTTTCTTTCTTTCTTTCTTTCTTTCTTTCTTTCTTTCTCTCTCTCTCTCTCTCTCTCTCTCTTTCTTCTCTCTCTCTTTCTCTCTCTCTTTCTCTCTCTCTTTCTCTCTCTCTCTTTCTCTCTCTCTCTCTTTCTCTTTCTTTCTCTTTCTCTTTCTCTTTCTCTTTCTCTTTCTCTCTCTCTCTCTTTCTCTCTCCTTCTTTCTTTCCTTCAGCTTGGTAGGCTGCAAATGTGCGACCCATTCTATCCCCACATCCAATCAGATGATGCTGGGTACAAAGAATCTGAGAATTATAATGTGTGGATGCACTTTTTATAGTTACTAGAAGTAACGACATTGGGAACACATATAAACTTGGACAATTTTCTCTTTGCTAATGCTGTTTCTTCACTTACAAAGTGAGATTGCACTAGACATACTGTGATGTCCCTATTGACTTTTTTTTTTAAAGATTTAATTATTTATTTGAAAGTCAGAGTTACACACAGAGAGAGAAGGGAGGCAGAGAGAGAGAGAGAGAGGTCTTCCATCCGCTGGTTCACTCCCCAATTGGCCGCAAGGGCCTGAGCTGCGCTGATTCAAAGCTAGGAGCCAAGAGCCTCTTCCAGGTCTCCCACGTGGGTGCAGGTGTCCAAGGACTTCGGCCATCCTCCACTGCTTTCCTAGGCCAGAGCAGAGAGCTGGATCAGAAGTGGAAAAGCTAGGACTCGAACCAGCGCCCATACAGGATAATGGCACTGCAGGCGGCGCTTTACCCCCTAAATCACAGCACGCCAGCCCCCCATTGCCTTTCAAATTCCATAAGCCTAAGGGTCTGTGTACTAATTTCCTCAAGGCATTGGTAAAAAAGTCATTCTGGAATCATTCACTCTATAAACGCTGATAATCTTGCAAAATGATTAACATTTATATTTTTGTGTTTAAATCTTATTTTATGGTGATATTCTGTTGCACAACTCCAGGAAGCACACTTATTGTTTCACCCTATGTGTATGTCACTTCTTGTGTTTGTATTTGCCATTTTCTGTCTGTATTCCCAAGAATTTCAGATTATTCCATTTTTAATATGGGTCAGCAATATAATAAACTTACCCACATTAACCAGTGTGCTCACCAGGAATTCCATCAATATGACTCACTGCATAAAAGCGCTAAATGATACCGTGACAGGATCAAATAATGCAAATACTTTGAGAAATTATAAAGAGCTAAATGATTTCATGACAGAATCAAATAATGCAAACAACTAAAAATTTGAAATGGGCTGATTATTTCAGCCATGATGACACATTGTATCGATTACTTGGTGACCAACATGCAATTGATTGCTCAGAGGTACACAATCTTTTACACAAATGAGCTGTAATCATCTGAGTACATTACTATAACCCAGGACATTATCCAACATAATCAAATCTAATTTATTCTATGGTCAAATCTAAATCTTCCCCCAGGATGTACATTATGGGGTTTCAAGGAGATCATTTTGCAAACCAACTACATTTTCAGCTCTACTCTTGTCTTTCCTTTGCCTTATTTTTATTTACTACTTTTAATTTATATTTTCTTTATGAATCACATCTAATTATTAGAGCTTATTTTCAGGAAACCCTCATCTTCCTTCTGTCTACCCAGGTTCATTTTCATTTAGGAGCTATTTAGCAGATCCTGAGGCTCCTTTCTACTGATTCATGATTTAACCTAAATATGACTTCACCAAAGACATAACCCAATTAACAAAACATATTTTAAGTTATTCTGAGGTGGTGTGGTTGCTCTAAAAATTTATTTAACACATGGGTTTGTTTTTATAGCACTTATTCGAAGTGTCAAAGTGTAAAACCCTTCAAAGCACCTGCATTAAGATTATTTAATGAAGTAAGAGAAGAAAATGAATGAGGCTGGAAGAACTTCCTTCCTTTTTTAGGGTGCCTTGTGAAGTTAGCTAATTTTAGAAATATTGGAACCTATTTGTCATTTTTAAGGGACACAGTCTTATATGTCAAACCTTTAAAAATGTAGTATTTAATAAAGGGAAATTTGAAAAGAGATGGTAATGATATTATAACTTCATCTGCTATGGATTGCCTAAGACAAGGAGTGGTCAACAGCCCAATTTTGTACAAATCTTTTGAGGCATTCTTACAGAAAATAATTTCTGTAGTGAATTGCATTGTCCTTAGGATTAAAAGTTCTATCATAACCTTCAAATGACCTGATAATGAGACACCACTCAGTGTTTCCTATAATAAGTTAGGTGTCAATATTTTGAAAAGCACAGAGTTTTTTCTCTAACATTGTGAAATCTCCTAGTTTTAGCCCCATTTTTGACCAAAAAGTATCATGATTCAGCACTGGGTTGAAATGGAAGAACAATTGACAATGTTCTCAAAATGTTGAACTTTGAGTCCCTGTGTTCTTAGAAAGTAGCGAAGATCAAGAAATCCTTCCACAATTTTATATTCTGAGAAATGACTTCTCAGCCCTCAAATATTCCAAGATAAGATGCACCTCTACTATTCCTCAGTGAATACAACTCTTATTTTCCTGCCTCTTTGAAATTCTTAGCCCCTTCCTTTTCTTTGAGACATTTCTTCGATAATGAATGTGCTTCCTATTGCAATAGCCTGAATAAAGTAATCTCCTTAGATATCCAGTATTTTATCTTTCACACTTTTTTTTTAAGAGAAAAGAAAAAATGTTTGAGTTCTTGGTTAAAAGCTAGAGTCAAATTGCTGTTGGAAAGTGATATGACTTTGAAATTTAGCAGAACTTTATAGCACGATGGAGTGTTTTAAAGCAGTGTTTATAGAGAAAAAGTAGGTGGCTCCATTCCATAAACAATGTAGTTGGGAGTGTAGCCTTGACTGCTCTGCTTAGGCCCTGCCAGGAAATAACAGCAGCTCCAGGGACAGAATTGTAGTTGAGATAGCAATTTCCTTCCTGCTTTCTCTGGCTTCTTTGAGGGTATTATTTGAGCTAACTGGGATTTTGACTTTAGTAATGATTACAGAATTCAGTTTATTTCCTTCCCTCATTAATCTTCATGCTGAAAATTATATATAGAGAGGGGTGGGCATTGTGTCACAGGGGGTTAAAGCTGCTGCTTGCTTCTCTATATTGGTGCACCTTGTTCACGTCCCGGACCCCCCAGTCTGGAGCCAGCTTCCTACTAAAGTGTTCTGGAAGGCAGCAGGTGATGGTTCTAGTGCTTAGGCTCCTGCCACCCATGTGAGAGACCTGGATGGAGTTTCAGGAGCTTGATTTTGGCCTGATTCAGCCCTGCCTGTTTCAGGCATTTAGGATGTGAACCAGCAGATGGAAGATTTTTGTCCCTCTCAAACAAAACATTAAAGAAACATTTTTTTTTTCAAAAAAAAAATGCTGCTTGAGACACTTGCACCCCATATCAGAATGACTGGGTTCGTCTTAGCTATGTTCCTGATTCCAGCTTCCTGCTAATGCATACCCTAGGAGAGAGCAGGTAATTGGTACCTGTCACTCATATGGGAAACCTGGATTGAGTTACCAACTCCTGGGCATTTGGGGAGTGAACCAACAGATGGGAGCATGCTCCCTCTAGTAAAAAAATAACTTTTAATCAGAAAATATGTATATATAGGGTGTGCACCTGTGATTTAAATAGATGATGACATAATAAAGAACAATAAATATTATTCATGAATACTAACCCACTTGCAAGGTCACAAATTGTGATTTTGTGGCAACTCATATGCAGCTATGTGTAATCCTAGTTATTCCCCTACTTACAAAGATGGCAAAGGCTGATAGTGGAAACAGCAGTCAATGAAGGGAAAGCAGGGTTTCAGTGAATAGTTCTGCTTTAATTTAAGTGCTTTGTACAGTGATGAAACGTGCACTACAAAGATGCAGTTCAGTAATTGCAGGGTCTTAGTCCACCCATACAGGATGGATGAGGAAAGGTAAGTGCGCTGCTGGCCCAGTCCCCAGTCTCCCAATCCCGGAGACAATCAGACGCAGCGGGGAGCCAAGTCAAGCAGGGACTCATTTATTTCCTGCATAACAGAGCCTTTTAAAGCACAAAACTGCAGAGTCATTGGGGCAGGGCATAAGGACCAACCAATCACTTAAAAGATCATTTTATGGAGCGATTTCTATAGGACTAGCCATATGTCTATACACTTGCTATCAGTTGTCGTCACTTCCCTTGATGTTGCGCAGCCAATTAGCTTTGGTGGTAAACAACTTTGGATTCTGCCCACCTTATTTCCTCTGGGCACCATCTTTGAATTCCCTCATGTAACTAATTTCCCCACAAGTAATTATATAATGAATGCTCTACTTTGTTTGGGGACAGGAGAAAGATCTAAGAACAAAAGGTTTCTTTGGTTACAGTATTCGATACTCTATATGCTCCTGGGCAGACAGGCAATTGACTGACATAGCAGGTTCCAGTGGCAAAAAGTATAAGTATGTCTGGAAGTATCAATTGTTTCTAAAATACTTAATTTTTTTTAAAGATTTATTTATTTGAAAGTCAGAGTTACAGAGAGAGAGAGAGGAGAGGCAGAGAGAGAGGTCTTCCATCTGATGGTTCACTCCCTAGATGGCCACAACGGCCAGAGCTGTGCTGATCCAAAGCCAGGAGCCAGCAGCTTCGTCTGGGTCTTCCACACAGGTACAGGGCCCAAGGACTTGGGCCATCCTCCACTGCTTTCCCAGGCTATAGCAGAGTGCTGGACAGGAAATGGAGTAGCCAGGTCTCAAACCAGCGCCCATATGGGATGCCGGCGCTTCAGGCCAGGGCATTAAACTGCTGTGCCACAGCACCGGCTTCTCTAAAATACTTTAACTTCTAAGTATTTTTATATCACTAATTGCCACTCAGTGTAGTACCACACACATGAAAGAATGTTAATGTCTCACAGATGGAGCTGGATTAAGTAAATGATGATGTTCCCATTCAGTAGTCTACTCACATCATATAAAACTTAGTTTTCAGGAAAAAGGGTAAAAAGAATTATTAATGGAGGCTGGCATTGTAGTGCAGTGGGTAGAGCCATCACCTGCAACATTGGTATCCCATATGAGCACTGGTTTGACCCTGGCTGCCCCACTTCTGATCCAGCTCCCTGCTCATGTGCCTGGGAAAGCAGTGGATAATGGCTCAAGTGCTTGGACCCCTGCACCCATGTGTGAGATCCAGATGGAGTTCAAGGCTCCTGGCTTCTGTCTGGTGCAGTGTTAGGTGTGGCAGCCATTTGGGGGAGTGAACCAGCAGATGGAAGATCTTCCTCTCTCTCTGTAACTCAGCCTTTCAAATAAATAAGTACATCTTAAAATAAAAATAGTTGTTTATAATTCAGAGAAAAATATCAAGCAACACATGGCATAATTTAGATCACTTTCCCAATAGAGTGTAATTCAGTAGGAGCAGGAAACATATTCATGGTTCACTACTATATCCCCAGTTCACAGCATGGTGTTTGGAACAACATAAATGCTTAAATTAATAAATTAAGTGTACACAGACTAGTCTCATTAGAATAAAACATGTTACACATAGAAGGCCTTTAAGAATATACTAAAATGTTAACTGTTTAATGGGATTTTTAATTTTTTATAAAAGATTTATTTATTTGAATGGGGAGAGAGAGAGAGAGAGAGAGATCTTTCATCTGCTGGTTCACTCCCCAAATGGTTGCAATGGCTGGGTCTGGGCCAGTCCAAAGCCAGGAGCCTGGAAATTCATCCAGGTCTTCCATGTGGGTGGCAGGGATTCAAGTACTTGGGCCATCTTCTGCTGCCTTCACAGATGTATTAGTAGGGAGTTGGATGGCAAGTGGACAACCAGGACTCAAACCAGTGCTCCAATATGTGACACTGGTGTTGTAGGCCTGCCATGCCATAACACCCATTCCATCAATGGTATTTATAATTTTTATTAATAATGCTATTTATTTTCTATTCAGAATAAAAGCAATAAATCTAAGTTGAAACATAGCTTTTCATAGATTTTTCAGAGTAGCCTCTATAAAATAGCACATTTCTGTATTTACACAGTTTACAGAGTTGGTTGGCTTTTTTTTTTTAATCTTAGAAAGCAGCTTATTTTGTGAAATCCTTGCCTTTTATCCAGGCTTATCCATCAGTGAACAATCATGTACAGTCTGTTCAGGATTGTCATGAGGAAATGAAGTGAAAATCAAAATGAGCTGGCTATTGTATGCTGTTTGCCATTCAGATATTGTCCAGGTACTGTGGTTTCACTCTCCTTGAAATTAGAACTGAAGCAGAAATCTTATGGCATGCTTGTAGAAATGAAGATAACAGGAACAGCTCTGTCTTCACAAGCCATGGATTTGAGAAGAAAACTGGCTAAAATCCTAGGAGCTCATTCTGAATGCTCTCCTAATTCCCCTGAGGCAGTAAACAGATTTTACTTCTCAGGGTTAGACGTTTATTACTGATGAGTGCAATGCCTGTGTTTCTCAACATTAGCAAAAATCACATTTGATGGGCCAACAGTTGTGCATGAATGCTCCTCATGAGGGGTGTGTGTGTGTGTGTGTGTGTGTGTGGTGTTGTGGAAGAGACCCATTCTTCTAACCTCAGTTACCAGATGTATGCCGTGATGTATTTCATTTAAAACACTAAATGAATATGCCCAGGGAAAGCATTCACATCTTCAATCTTGTAGTTCAAAGTATATGAAAAACCGCTTTGTCTGTAGAAGCAGAGAATCAGAAATGAACAGGGTAAATTCACTCTGTTCATTTGTAGGTAGCTTTTTTTTTAAATTTTATTCACACATCAATTTTATATAGAGTTTTTCAACATCAGAAATGTAATCCAACCATAGTACTCTACTAAATAATAACTACAAATTCTCAACCATGTAGGGTATTAATCTATGCTGTATTTTGAAAATATAATCCTAGCAAAATACTTTCCCTATTCAATCAAGCTTAAAAACCATTAAATAAATAGTTCCTAAAATGTATTTACTACCTAACTACAATTAAATGAAGAAGCATTCAAATAAATTATATTAGATCAGTTTTGGACACTATCCTGGAAAAACATACTAATTGCAAATTTTTCAAAAAAAAACTGGAGAAATTTTATTAAGGAAATAGAACAAAATATTCCAGAATTAGTATGCTCATAATGAAAGTCAAAATAGAGAAATAATTTTCCTTTTAATCTTTTGAACCAAAGAGAAAGGTGATTTTTTAGAACCTTTTGGCTGACAACAGAAAAGCAAAACCGACGGTATTGGTAAACAAGAAGGAAATTATTTGTCTCTTCATCTGGTATAAAATAATTCAAATTGTTGAGGTTTATAGTGAAATAAAAAGAAATATATCAAAAATAATACATCATTTACTTTATTCCTTTTAATTCAATCCCAGCAATTAAAACAGGAAGGGGACTATTTCATGCTTCCTGACAAGGGTTTTTCTCAAAATACAATCTTTTTCACAAAATACTCCACACAAAAGCATGCACACTGCTGACCTGCAAAAGGAATGCTGATCATTGGAAGGTTTTCTTGCCTAACATACATTTATTTAATACCCACTTGACCTAATTTATTGGTTCAGCCAATACAGATTACTTTGGGATATATAAATTTAATTCATTTTTTTTCACCCAGGTAGCTGGAAATCTCTCCAAAGTATTTATAAATTGAGAGTCCACTTGCCTTCATAGATATTCTCCTCCCTCTTTCAGATCAGCCATGGCACAGTGCACACACCACTGTTTTAACATCAGTGTGTTCATTATAGCTACCAGTGCACCATTTTTGCTAAGCTGTGCAGTCAGCAACACAGGAGTGTTATTTCATATTCGCACTTCAGTACATAACACCTTATAAGTACCTAAGTAGGGTAGGTGGTCAAAAACATTTGTTAAATAAAGTAATTAATTAAATACCTCCAAAAAGCTATGAAAGCTATATCGTATCTACAAAGTACAAGATAACTAAAATATTAATTTAACTTTAAGAATGAAGACTGAGTGAAGATTAGATCATTTTCCCCCTTGAACCCAATAATACTTGAAACTTAATTGAATAAGATCAAAGACATCATTGGAAACGGGGGAAGTTCTTCCTAGGACTCTTGCCTCTGTGAGTGTGAAAGACTCTCTCTTGATGGAGAGTTCTTTCCTAAGAAGTCAGTGGTGTAATATAATCTGGCACTTTGCTGACACTAGGAAATAAAATATCCTTGCATTATTGCAAAGTCTAGCTTTAGTCCAGTTAAAGAATGTTTTTATTAAGAGAGAAGGATTCAGATGAAGTAGTTTAAAAAAACCCTTCCCTATGGAAAAAATTTTTTTGCCATAATACACATGCCTATGACTCTTATTTATGGAGTCAAAGTCTCTCTGAAAATCTTAACCTCCTAAAATCACTCAGCTTTCAAACCTTCCTTAGGTCAGGAGACCTGACTGGTTCTCTTCCAGTTCAATCTAGTATAGTCCAACCTGCATTTAAGAGGTTTTCATTTTAAACATAATCCAACTCCAATACAAGTTTTATGCATTGAAAATTCCTCTTTACATATAGATACCCCAGTAAAACAAATTAAATAGAATATACACAATAGGAAATAAAATCCTACAATAGGTGTCAATAACGTGATTGTTTTCCAGAATGATTTGACCAACATGTCCTCCCAGGGATTTCCTTCTCTTTATGCGAGATGAATCTGTGCTGGGGCTGCCTGTGCATCTTCCCCTCATGGAGTCCTCTTCTGAGTGTAGAGAAAAGGAAGTCTGGTCCATGTCAGTCTCGCTGTCATGGTAGCAACCATCAAAGGCCATTGCTTGAACTGCATCAATGTTGTACATTCCAGAAATCTGTCAAAAATACTTTTTTAAGTAGGTCATGAATACAGTTTTATGAATAGAAATTATAGCAAAAATGTAAATCATCTTTTAAATACATAATTTAAATAGTTACTAAAAATGTTTTGTTTGTTTTAAATAGTATTCTAGTTTTGGGTTTGCTGTCTGACTAAAAGTTATTAGAATAATAAATGTGAAACAATTTTACAGACCCTGTTTTAAACAGGAATTTAGTAAGGAGTTTATATTAAATTTTTTTGTTTTTATCTCCGTAAGATATTTGAACATCATGCAAGTGAATGTTACACAATTACAGTCTCAATGTTTTCTAATTCCATTCTGGCCCAATAGACTGTTACACAAGATACATATTTTCTCTTGTTTTCTGAATAGTATGAATGGTTTGCCATAGTTTGTGAGTGGAAATTGAATATGATTTATTAGAACATCAATATAAGCCAACTGGATTTGTTTTTCAGCTTATTTTTTTCTCCACATGAAGAATACAGAAGTATGCCTAGTCAGTGTGATTTTGTCCAAAAACAGAACAATATCATCTGGTGATCCACTTATGCTTAAATTGAGGAGGGATGAGGGAATAATTTTAGCTGCTCTTTTTAAATGCAAATTGGCCCAGTTTTTCTATTTATGTGTAAAAGCACCTACAAATGATGCTAACATAGCCCAATTAAACAACATGAAATAGGCTTATTTTTCTGAAGGAGTAAATTATCAATGCTCTCTGGCTCCTGTGCCTGCCTGAATCTAAACTAAAAGTTTTCTTGAAGATTTTCTGCTAAGGGAGAAAGCAGTTCTCACTAGTATACACTGGTGTCTCGGAAGCAGCTGCTACCTACTAATTGCTTTTTAGAAAACAAAATCACTTCTTGAACTACAGGGAAAGTAAAAGATGAACAAATACGGAGAGGCTACTACTAGATGAAATTATACAGAATTCAAAATGCAGGCCATAGGGTAAATTCTGTCAGAGTGTGCTTTTGGTTCACAGGGATTCAAGAGACATGAAGTAACCAGGAATCCACATTTAAGATGTGTAATTACTTTTTTTAATTGTAGAAATTATCTATAATAAAATGAAAATGAACAAAGTAAACAATGATATCAAGACTGGAAACCTCGAATAGCTAATGATATTAGTACTTGATTGAACTGTGGAAATGGAGATAGAAAAACTTCACAGTCTGCAGGTTTTCTTAGCTATATAGAACAATGAGGGAGCCATTTACTTTTTTTAATTCCTTTAGTGTGTTGAAGAAAACCATCTTCTTTGAAGAACAAGGGTGCATTTTCTTCCATTAGGATAATCTAGAACTATCTATCCATATGATGAAATCTCACAGTGTGCAGTGTATCAATAGGCTGCTATTTGCTCCAAGTTTTATGCTGTGTTTTTTTTTTGGGGGGGGGGGAACAGTTTTAGAATTGGTTTTTAAATTTTCACTTCATCCCACAAAGAAGCATATAGCTGAGTCATATTCTATCTAAACTGTAGATGTGATTGTTTTAGGCCCTGGAGTCAGGAAAACATTTGGATAAAAGAAGAAATGAAGTCTCTTTCTCTTTTCTGGGCCATGGTCAACACTAGGGATAATTTTTCCATGGCCCTTGTTGTTCTCCCAGACTTCAGTATCAAGATAGGGTAGTAGTTGGGAATCTGTGTATGTGATCAAAGTGGGTGGTGGTGGTAGTGGGTGGCCGTAGTAGTGGGTGAAAATAGTGGGTGGTGATGGTGGTAGGTGGAAGTGGTGGTGGCAGTGGGTAGTAGTGGTTGTAGGATGTGGAGGCATTGATGGTGGTAGAGGTTGTAGATGTGTTGGAGGTGTAGTGGCAGGTGGTGGTGGGAAGTGGAAGTAGTGGGAAGTGGTGGTTGTAAGAGGTGGAGGTGTTGATGTTGGTAGTGGAAGAGGTTATAGACACAGTGGGTGGTGGTGAGAAGTGGATGTAGTGGGTACTGGTGGTTGTAGGAGGTGGAGGCATTGATGGTGGTAATGGTAGAGGTTGTAGATGTGGTAGAGGTGTGGTGGTGGTAGTGACGGTGGGCGGCAGCAGAGATGAAAGTTGTTGATGGTGGTGGTAGATGATGCTGAGTGACAGTAGTAGGATAGGAAAGAAGCTTTTCCTGACTTCATGTTTTCAAAGGGAGGAGCCTCATGGGCCTAATACTTCAGGATTTTCTCTCCATCCTTCAATCACTCCAACTTAGGGTTTGGGAGGAGCTACTAACATGTGTGGCTCAGGTTCTTCTGAGTCCTCACTCAGAAGTGCATTGGTGTGTGGGTTTGTTGTCTGAAATGAGGTAAATGGAGACTATCCTAGAGGCACAGCCCTGAATTGTGTAGATTTGCCATGACCAAGAGAGGAAGCACTTCGAAGTCAGCGATGAGCTATATTAGTGAGCCTTCCTGCTCACGTATCTAAGCAACATACTCCACTCTCTCTTGGAGCCCCCTTCCTGGCCACTCCACCAGGAGGTCTCTGATTTAAACAAATTTTGCTTTTAAATACATTTTGCTTTTCTCTCTGCCTTGTCTGCTTGGAAATTCTTCTTCCATGTGAGACAAAGAATCAAGGTAATCCTTTCTCTGCTGCCATTTCACCCATAACATTTTGGTGCCATGACTCAGCAACTCCAATGTGACTAGGATCCTGCTCGAGTTCACTTCCACCCAGCATCGGATCATCTTACTGGATGGGTAAGCATGTGGACCGCTCTTGCTTCTGTTTTTCAGAGTTTTGCTCTCTTCCATAGTAACTCTCTCATTTTCTCAAAAACGCCGGGTCCCTGTCAACCAGTTAAAAGCAACTAGTGTGGCTGCAGGCCTTAAGACACTGGGGCCAGGCTTGCTGATTAGGCTAGAGCAATCCCCTGGTGCTGAGGCTCTATTCTAACCCCTCTCTCTTGTAAGGGACTGGGAAAGGGCCTTGAGATGATCGGGGAACTCGGCCAGGGCACTCCCCAGTGTGTTCTGAAAATCTCTTCCCTGGACCCCAGTCCCTGACAAGACTGTGTGGGCACTGGGCTGTGAATCACCTCCTCTCCATCTTGCGTGGATCAGCCCTTCATGTGGAACTGGGAGAAGGCCTTGAGACAACTGACGGATTCTGGCTGGGGCTACATTCCAGTGCTTCCAGTGGCCTCTTGGCTGGACACCAGACCTCGACAGCTGAAATGCTGCTGGGCTCCTTGGAAATATCAAAGGATATATCTCTCTTCCTGTAGAGACACTAACTAATAAAGCTATTTGGATTATATTAAAGGCACTGTCAAGATATGAAGTGGTGCTACTGAAACAAATGTCCAAAAGTTACAAAAGTCTAATGATCTTGTTATGTTGTTATCAGACATGATGGTTATCTTAATGAGAAAGGCTGAGGTCTACAAGGGATAAATATTTTATAAAATCTTACAGGTGCTTTCAAAAATATTGTGTGGAATAAGCAAGTGCTTCTTCTTGTCGGTTAATGAATTTATAATCTTAAACACGGCTACTTAAAGTCTTTTGTCATCCAGAGTTTTGTATTCTCCAAACACTAAAAATCAGATTTACTGCTCATGAAAGTTAAAACATCGTTGGTTCTGTGTTTACATCTTATTTTAGGCTCCAAAGGACTTCTTTTTTCCCTGACTGCTATTGTATTCAGTACTTTGAGACAGTTCTGTAAGCAGATAAAGCCAATATCTCAGGTTCCAACTGAGAAAAAGTATGGTTAATTCAGTTTTCTAAGAGCAGGAAATAATTCTAATTGATTGGTGGTAATTAAAAAAAACAGTTAAAAATTTTAAGAAGCTATTACTGAAACTGCTTTATTGTTCTATCTTGTATGTTGTTATATGTGTATACATATTGTATGGGAAAATTTATTAACAGATGTTTTAATTGACTTATTGATAAAAGATGGTTCATAAATTTAAACTGCTAAATTAATCAAATATAACTTTTTTGGTTCACTAAATAAATCTCTGTACCAGACTTTAAAAAAAAATAAGAAAGGAGACATTGTGGTGTCTGTCTCTCTGGTTCTCTACAACTTGTTTCTTAGGCATAAAGGAGATGGGTGTTACTTATTAGCCCCAAGCACAGAGGCCTCCTTCTGCCCTCCGCTCACTGGAGCATCACACCCTTTCATTTCAGACCTCTTTCCACTGGCCTTATGCGAATGCATGTAGCTCCAGAGGGTGAGCTCTGTGGCTCACAGGCAGAATCTACATTTGCTAAGTAAAGATTCCAGATCCAGTCATTATAACATTTGATCTTCACAACAACACCATTTGATAAAATAGGACAGAAACGACATTGTTACACAAACACATAATGAAGTTTATAAGACCTGGTTGGAATACAAAGCTACAAAGTGCTGAAGTTTGGTTCAGCACCACTTCTGACTTTAAAATCACTTCTTCATTTTGTCCTTCACATATATAAATGACAAGTAAAACATTTCTTGGAGATAATTTTGCTTTAAAGGGGGATGCTTAGAATGAAGGTTTCCATGAGGCTGAGGTGAGGATGAAGTGGAGTATTGCTGTTTAATAGGTTAGTTGTTCAAGCAGAAAAAGTTCTAGAGATTGGGTACACAATAGTGCAAATGTGCTTAACACTCTGAGCTATACATGTAAAAAGGGTTAAGATGGTAAATTCTAAGCTATGTCTGTTTTTTTTAAAGATTTATTTATTTTATTCAAAAGGCAGAGTTACAGAGAGAGGGAGAGACAGAGACTGAAAGATTTTCCATTCTTGGGTTCACTCCCAAAAGGGTGCAAAGGCTGGGGCTAGGCCAGGCCAAAGCTAGGAGCCAGGAGCTTCCTCTGGGTCTCCCATGTGGGTGCAGGGGCCCAAGCACTTGGGCCACCTTCTACTGCCTTCCCAGGCCATAAGCAGAGGTATTTTTTTTTCTTGTTTCATTTTTAATATAACTTGGTTTTGATGAATGTTCCAGATCAAAAAACAACTTTTATTTGAAAGGCAGAGTTACAGAGAGAGAGACAGAGAGAATATCTTCTATCCACTGATTCACTCCCCAAATGGCTGCAACAGCCGGGGTGGGACCTGGCCAAAGCCAAGAGCCAGGAGCTTCATGCAGGTCTCTCACATGGGTGCAGGAACCCAAGCACTTGGGCCATCTTCTGTTGCTTTCCCAGGCACATTAGCAAGGAGCTAGATCAGAAATTGAGCAGCCAGGACTTGAACCAGTGCCTATATGGGATGTCGACACTGCAGGCAGTAGTTTAACCCACTGTACCACAGCATTGGCCCCAAATTATATGTATTTCACCACAACTAAAAATTCAAAAAGAATGTTATACAGAGCATGCTTACCAACTCAAAAGAATGTCTCATAGTGGTCCACAAGCAGATTGTGAAACAGAAATCAGCTAATATGAACACATGCATTGTATGCCGGGTAGGGGCTGCAGACACAGATGTTCTGGAGTCCAAGGACTAGGTGAAGGTGGTCAATATTGCTTCAGTGCCTCTATCCTAGGCTAGCTATACCTTATGTAAAAACATAACAAAACCAGAAAAAATTTCTCTCCTTATTTACACGTTTTTTTCCCTGCCATCTTTCACTCCACGATGATTGAAATCATTGCTGTTTGCAGTTGGGTAATGAACCAGCAGCACTGACATTATCACCTGGAGTTGGATAGAAATGCAAGCTCTCATGTTCTGTCTCCCACCCCTCTACCACCTGCCTCTGCCCCCAACAAACCTTCTAAGACTGTATTCTAACCGGAGCCTAGGTGATGTGCTGGGCTTAAGCCCCTAGTTCTCCTAACCTGCACACACTCTCCGTGGGTGTGTATAGGACATGTACTCACAGCCATATGCTGTCAACAAAAGAAATGGAAGCATGTGCAGTTAAGACAAAATCAGTTCTTATTGGAGCTTTGACCCCAAGGATAGAAAATGAGAGAATGAAGTTAGCATTCCAGGAGCTCTGAGTTGTAATTGCAGCTGTGTTGGCTGTGAATCTGTAGGAAAATCACTTCACTGAGGTTCTGTGTCTTTAGAGATAGTAATCTCTGAAAAATCTACACTGGAGAACTCATATGAAGGTTTAGCTTGGGAAAATGACATAAACACACTCTGAAACGCTTTTTCTAGAAGTATAAAAATATTAAATAATATTTGGGTGTATATAAGTGTTCACATAAGAATTTCTTAAACCACTGTGAATACATTTCATTAAAATTACATGTATATTACATACATATATTCTTTAGGCTGGCAAACAAACAACTGAATCTTGTTGGTCAGGTGTCTGGAGTATATCTTATGTCATTTCTTGTAAGAACCAGAAACTGGTGCCCAAATCCTTTGTAAAATGAAGCGGATACAGAGTAATCCATCCACATTTATTAAGCAATGTCACAGAAAGCATGTGAGCACAGATGGTACCTTGTTTCTAGGGTATTGTGGGAAGAAGTTCCTCTCTGTATGTTCTGCCATTCTTCCAAGTGATAAGAAGAAAAAAAAACCTGGCTCTTAGTGGTGAGCAACATATCATTTATTGGTTGACAGCACAGCCTTCAGAGTCAAGGAGATCCAGAAGCAAACCCTGATACCTCTTTTGCTGTTTGACTTTTGCCAAGTTATGACCCATCTGCACTGATGTCACTTTTGTGAAACGAGGGTGATAAAATACTGACCTGTCAGGTTTACTGTGAGAATTAAATGACATAATATTCTTAGGTGGTGGTGTAATGCCAATATATAATGAACACTCATTACATGTTAACTATCATCATCATCACCCACTTGAAAGAACGTGCCTTGTACATCAACTCCTGCTACACAAGAGGTCCAGTCAGGGGAAGGGAACTTAGTAGAAGAAATTCTTTAGTCCTGGCAAAGGTGAATGAGCATGCCAAGAAACCAGCTCACAAAGAGCAGAGATTAAAATTCAATGTTAAATTGTCACCATGCTGTAAACTTGCAACTTGCTAAGGCACATGGACTTAATAAAACCAGTCTTTAAAATGTTCATGGAAAGTGCATACTATGAAAAACTATGGTGACTTTCAAAATGTTTTGCAGCAAATCAAGTTTACCTTTTAATTCTATTTTCCATGAACTTTCTGAATTACCTTTCTACAAGGGCTTATAACGCTGTCAGGACAGGGTATAAATGAGGGCAGTCTTTTGCACACTTTCAAAGGGATCTGATAGTCAAAGCAAGACTGTACCTTCCCTTTCTTCTTGAATAGCTTCCGCTCCTCAACTGTGGTGAGGTAGTTCACGGCTGCATACTCGATGACTGACAGGAACACAAAGAGCGAGCTGACCCACAAGTACACGTCCACAGCCTTGATGTAGGACACCTGGGGCATGGAGGCACTCACGCCGGTGACGATCGTGGACATGGTCAGCACCGTGGTGATTCCTGCCATTTGAGAACAGGGACAAACTGAGCACAGCACCCTTTTTCTTGCCTTCCTGCCATCTTCCCCTTCTTTTTGGTTCCTGTGCTTGTTCTCTAGCAGGAGCATCAGAGGTGACGAGATGGTGCTTCTGGGGGACATGGAACAAGATTTCCTTAATAAAACACTGGCTGGGGGAAGACCACTCTGTGTCTGCACTAATTTCTCAGAGGGATCCTGCAGGAGTACTGCCTGGAGAGAGAGTATAGAACTGTAAATATTTGAAATGCACACTGGCTGGCATGGTTTTATTTCTTAATTTCCCACTAGGGAGGTGCAAATGGAATCTTTAATGATTTTTATAAGTTGTGAGGACATTTTAATGTCAACAGACAGAGTCCCAAACAGCAGGAAGAGCATTTTGATTTACTCTTAAATGTACAGACGCAGCATGTGGACAGCTTTCACCAACACATTTCCATCCTTTCTACAATAATTCTGTGAGGTTCTCATCCAAGGGAGTCCCATATCAAACACAATGACAACTCGGTAGGGCCATTGGATTTCAAAGAAAGTTTTTAGTTTGTGTGATCAACATCATTACAATTTGGCAATTTGACATTCACCTTGGAAGGACCTGGCATCTCACCTTGCCACTGATTTGAACTCTAGAATAAGAAACAAAACTTCTGTTCTAGCTCTTAATATGCCCGATTGAATTTCAGGTTTTCCACCCACAAGGATGAAACATCAGATCAGTGGGTGCCATTTTCATCTCCTGGCTCTAAAATGTACTTGCTGGGGCTGGCACTGTGGAACAGCAGGTTAAGTCTCTGCCTGAAGCACCAGCATTCCATATGGGTGCCAGTTTGAGTCCTGGCTGCTCCACTTCTGGTCTATCTCCCTGCTAATGGCCTGGGAAAGCAGCGGAAGATGGCCCAAGTACTTGGATCCCTGCATCCACTTGGGAGATCAGGAAGAGTCTCCTGGCTCCTGCCTTTGGATCAGCCTAGCTCCAGCTATTGTAGCCATTTGGGGAATGAACCAGCAGACGCAAAACCTCTCTCTCCGTTTCTCCCTCTCTGTAACTCTGCCTCTCAAATAAATAAAAATACATCTTTAAAATGTACTTGCTACATAGAGATATGGAGTTTTCATTAACATTGCATGGACAATGAAATCAAGATTATTAAATAAAAAACTTGCTTGCTTTTAGCAAGTATTTATCCTCCACAAATATTTACCTATAAATACTATGATCCACACATTGCAGAAAAGAAATATGAGTTAAGAGTTGCTAAGTAATTAGCCCAAATTTTGTCAGGGGCAGGATTCAACCCTTTCCTTCTGAGTGCAGAACCTGGGATTTTTACTGGAAAACCTGCCACTTCTCATTCTGGACCTGTAAAAGGAATTTCCTTTTGTTGTAAAGATGCTAAACTAATTTTTCTATATAGATGATATCTGAGATGAGATGCTATATATATTGATGTGGAATCATGTCAAGAAGCATAAGGAAGGTATTTAGTGATTTTCAATAGGCCAAAAGTCTATTCCCTTCAAGATTTCACTCATGTAAATGAAAGAAATCCTGAGGCAGTACTCCTACTTAGTAGCTCACATCATTAATTCAAAAATTTAAAAATATCTTCTCTTACTGGCTGTCCAAGATATGGAAAGTAGAACTTGATATTTGTTTCAGTAGACAGTAACATGGGCTTAGTGAACAAAGTAAGGGTTTAAAACAAACACTCAAGTGTGCTTGCCAGACAGGTCTCATCATGTATTTGAAATTGATGGCTATCGGGCTAATAAAAAGGAATTGCATTATCTATATCTACCAGACAGCAATGATCAGTCATTTTCTTTAAAATGGCACTTAGTCCAACTAATTTACTGGAGCTTTATTTATTTTAAAACCAGTATTCTAGATTTCCCTTGTTTAAGACGAACGATGATAATAATAATAAAAAAGAATTAGAGGGGAGTCCAGAGGGATTGTTGAGTGGTAGGGAGTGAATGATGAGAAAACTGATATATAAATTCCTGAGGCAAGGGGACTTGAAGTCAGGAGTATTACAGCTTCATTAAACACATTTATTATGTCTTGAGCCACCCCTCGGAAATACATTAATCTTGACAAATAGCACTCCTTCCAAACCCATTAAAGTTAACATCCCAATAAACGGTTTTTGAATTATATGAAGTGACCATTTAATCAAAGAGAGGGCATGTGTTGGGATTAGAAAATTATCTTCCCACCTATTGATATTGCTATGCATAGTTAGGAAACTGTTATGAGAAAATATTCAGACTGGTCCATTTGACTCAACTCCCCTGAGCCCTTGCAACTTCACCATATTAGATTTTAAGGACACACATGGGGTCAGTTAAGGACAGTCTGGGGAGAATTAGTCATCTGTGTTCCAACGGCCATTTAAGATTTTTTTTAATTAAAGAAAGATTTATCTATTTGAAAGACAGAGAGAAGAGTGAGATATTCCATCTGCTGGTTCACTCCCCAAATGTCCACAACAGCTGGGGTTCAGATAGACGGAAACCAGGAGCCCTGAACCCCATCTGGTTCTTTTGCACGGGTGACAGGGACCCAAGTACTTGGCTCATGAGGACCTTTACCTGCTGCCTCCCAGGATATGCATTAGTGGGAAGCTGAATCAAAAGCAGAGTAGCTGGGACACAAACTGGTACTCCAATATGGGATATGAGGTCCCAGGCTGCAGCTTAACCCTCTGCACCACAATGCCCTCCTTTCATTGGCCATTTTTGGCTATACTTCTTAGAGAGTTTTGTTAGCCTGTTTGATAGCACTAGGGCAGACAAGCAACACTTATTATGAACCTGTTCACCCTCTTAGTAGTTGTAGCATAGGAAGTTCTTTTGAAAGGAAGGGTTATCTAAATTTGCCATCAAAGGAATCAAAATATTTTCCCTGTATGCCTGGGCAGAAAAATATATTAAGAGACACAAGAGAAAAGAAGATGGGCTGGGTACTTCAACATTGCACTATGGACAGAAACTATTAGCAATTTTCCCACAAAGGTGGTGCCAGCATCCACTATGATTAGAAGTTCTGATAAGCTCTGTGATGGTTAAATGAATTACTCTTCAGTTCCCTAAGTAGTCACTTTTCCAGGCATATCCTCTGTTAGGAGACATTTTTCTCTATGAGACACTACATGTTTGAAAATTGATTGCTTTCCTCTGTCACATCTGTTTTCTAGTAAGTGACTTCATTAATTAGTACAATGTACAGGGAATGGCACACCCATGCATAATGCCCAGACAAGAATGGTGGATGCTGGGAAAAGAGAGGGAAATAGAAATGAGAGGGCATCCTTTAAAAATTTTGTAGTTGTCTCATGCTCTGTCCTCACTAAATCAAATGGAAAGAAGTAATATTTTTGACCCATTGCATTTATATTCCAAATCATGATAGTTATTATCTCCTATGAGAATTGCCTCATTACAATGAACAATTCTATGCTATTCAGCCTCTATTGTTCTTTACCTGAAATATGACAGATGTGAGAGTATCTTACCAGCTAAATGAATCATCCTTTATTGTTTCCAGTTAGTAACTGAAAACAGTTATTGAAAATGTGGTGGGCTAAAACACTGGCAATGTAGCGCCAATGCATGGAGCATGAAAGATGTGTAGGGCACCATGCCAGTCACTTCAGGAACAATGAGGATAAAAAGGATGGCAATAATGATCTTTGTTTCTCAGGAGCTGCCAACATAGGCTACCCTTGCTCTATAGCCAACTACAAAATAAAAGAAATAAGATATCTTAGACATACAAAGTGGTTCAAAGTTGGGAGTGTTCATGTGTGCTTGGAGCTCTCCCTGATGGCTGTAGTCATGGAGAGATAGTAGGATGTTGACAAAGACAAGTAGGGTGGGTATTCTAGGCCAAGTGAGAGCCAAGACAAACATACAGAGGCCAGATAAGTAGTTAAGCATGGGGACCTTTCTGAGATTAATCAATATCCAAACTGGCTAAAGCTTAGTGTAAATATATATGGACAGGGACAGGGTTTCATATTTAGCAAGTAAAAATGCAGGATATCCAATTTTTATATGAACAATGAATACTCTGTTAGTATGACTATGTCCATGTAATATTTGGAATATATTTATATCAAAACATTATTTAGTACTTATCTAAACTTCAATTTAACAGAGGATCCTATAGTTCATCTGGCAATCCTCAGGGGACCCCTGGATTCCAAGCTGAGAGTATTGAGAGCAAGCAAAAGTTAATGACTCAAGTACTTCTGCCCCTGTCACCCATGTGGGAAACCCAGATTGAGTCCCCAGCTCCTGACTTCTGCTTGGCTAAGTCCCAGCTGCAGGCATTTGGGCAGCAAACCAGTGGATGGAAGATCTTTCTCTCTATCTTGCAAATCAAATGAAAATTAATAGTTTTTTTTTTAAGAACAACTCAAAACATATTACAGCTGATCAGATCTGAGTATTGGACGTTTTCTCAAAGCAGAAAAGTTAGCCTAAAATTTCAAGTAAAATGACTAACAGTGTTGGTCAATAATAAAGTTTGTGATAAAGATACAGATTTGGGGTTTACTTCCATAGGGTGAGTACTTGGAATATAGTCTTGTTGCATTTGATAAGAAAATTGAAAGTGAGCAAATCCTTGAGAAAGAATAAACCACATTTAAGGAGTGGAAGGAAGAAGTAAAGAGCAGGGAAGAGAAAGGAAAGCTTAATGAAGGAGAAAAACTAGGCTAGTTAAGAGTAAAGAGAATTTGTGTATTACTTGCATGGGTGGTTATAAAGCAATAAAAATTATTTATGGTGAGGGGTCCCAAGATGGTGGTATAGCAACAGGAAGATCCAAAAAATAGTTAAAAAGGAGAGAGGATACATGCTGGAGATAGAGCCGTGGGAAATTCATGACCAGAAGCCCAGAGACTTGGCAGGTCCATGCTGAAGAAGCAAATAAGAAAAGGAAGAGGCAGAGCCACAAAATAGGGAGGCTGGTGCCAGCCCCCAGCAGAATATGTTAGATAGGAAATCGCAGGTCCACTGAGCTGCAGACAGCAGTGGGAAGAGGAGCTTGGTAAACTGCATTTGAAGTTCCACTCAGGAAAAAAAGAGAAGGTATGAGAAGGTATAGAGGTTGGAATATATTCCAACAGAGAGGTCAAGCACCCCTCTGCCCATCCACATCCCCTCCCTCCCCCTAACCAGACCTGCAGCCGGCTGGGAGAAATCATTTTGTTTGTTTACATTTTTGAACATAAGCAGGGGACTGCTGCCTTTGCACCCCATGCACACTCCCATCAATTGTGGGGGGGCCTCTCGCCACACCCCCCACCCGGAAATGAGAACCACACTTCAGAGTAATGGAAAGAAGGGGCCATCAAAGAAGGATGTGTTTTTCTCTGAAAGGAGGAGACAACTTCCATTTTGCTTATGGCCTTGTCTAAACATTGACAGAGATTGTGGATTCAACATGTTTCCATAGCCTTGGCAGTTCATGTGAAGATCCTCGGGTGATCACTGATATCAAACATAAGAGTGCTAATTGTTAAGTTAACAATGGGAGTCACTGTGCACTTAACTTCCCATGCAGGATCTTTGTCCTCAATGAGTTGTATTATGAGAGTTGATAGTAAAACTTGTTCTCAAACAGTTTTTATATTTTGTGTGAATGTGTGCAAATTGTTGAAATCTTTACTTAGTATAGAGTTGGTCTTCTGTGTATAAAGTTAATTGAAAACAAATTTTAATGGAGAATGGGACTGAGAATGGGAGATGGAGGAGGTGGGGTGGCAGTGGTGGTGGTGGGAGGGTGGTATTGTGGGAAGAATCTCTATATTTCTAAAGTTGTACTTATGAAATTTGTACTCATTAAATAAAAGGTTTCTAAAAATATTTGTTTGAAAGGCAGAGTGTTGAGAGAGAGAGAGAGAGAGAGAGAGAGAGATCTTCCATCTGCTGGTAAACTCTCCAATTGCCTACAACAGCCAGGGCTGGTGCAGACCAACACCGAGTTCCATCTGGGTCTTCTATAAGGGTGGCAGGAACCCAAGTACTTGCACCATTATCTGCTGCCTCACAGAAACATTAATAAGATTGGTTGGGAAGTGCAGAGTAGTTCTCCAAAATGGAATGCCAATGTCCCAAGTGGTAGCTTAGCCTACTGTCCCTGCATGGTTGGTTATATCAAACACCGTGGTCTTGGCATCAAGATAGACAGTTTACATGAATTCTCCCATTTAATTCTTACAGTGACCTTTAGACAGTAGTATGATATTAGTGATTTTCTTTTGCTAGTAAGGAAAATGAGGCTGGCCTCTTGACCATTCCACTTGGCCCCAGATTTGGAGAGGATGCCTAATAATGGCAAATGCCTGGGAGAAAGTAGTGCAGGAACACTGAGCAAAAGCAAGTGGGATAGGCAATAAGATTGCCTGAGGGACCTTCCAGAAGCTCCCGTAGCATAGCACTGGAGTGAGTAAAACAGAGAGCAAAGTGTCTTGGAAAAAGACTTGAGGGTGGTAAGAAGCCAAGATCTGGGAGTATGGTAGTGTTGTGAGAATACTGCAGCTCTATTTACTTAAGGAAGAAAAGAGGGTGATGGATACTTCTGATCTGCATACATTTTACTTATATCTTCATAGCAATTTCTCCTAGGGGCTCCATGTGGATAAAAGCAGCACAGAATTTCAGGGGGAGTGACACAGGCAGTGTTTCAGTATTCTCCATTTCCTGAAGACTGTCATGGGACTAGCTCTTATTGCTGTCATCCTCACAACACAAGAACAGGGCAGACAGCTTCAAGAGTGTGACCAAAAAATCATGCTCATCAACTTTTAAACACCGATTGTCTTTCTCAGCTGGTCTCAGGGGCTGTAAGTGTGCCTTCAGTCTGCTCTTTCAGTCTATGCTGCCCATTGCAGTAGTGAGGTCAGGGCACAAATGCTCAAAAAGAAACAATCAAAATAATTTAATTATTCATTCAGGTGGTACTTTTTTCCTTGAAGATATTCCAACTTCAAATGCTTGCAGACAGAAACTTTTAACAGGGGAAAGAAGTGAACAAATTATTAATATTAATAATTTCTGCCTTTTGAACGATCTTTTGAAGTATGCACATAATTTGTGAACATTAATTTAGAAACCACCCTTTTGGAGTGAATTGTGTGATAATTACAATGATTGTGAACTACTTATAACAATCTTCTCTTTAGACAGAGCATTACAGGTGAAAGAACAAAACCAGATGAAATGAGGGAGCTCTGCCCTGAAGCAGCCAAGAAGGCAAGTGGGATCAGCTCTCAGGTTCTCATTAAGGAATGTGTCATCTAAGTGCTTAGCTTGGCACCTTCCACTCTGTGAGGACTCAATAAGTGCTAAGTGGGTCTGAAATAGTTCCTGTAAATCAGAGTGTGTGACAGTGGCATATAGCAGGCTAGATGGAGTAGATAATCACCCCTGTGTGGTGACTTAATGAGGCCAGCAATGTCTCTCCCCCTGAAAACTCCTGCCAACCAAAGTGCTGTAGAACCTAAACTTTCGCTGTGGCTGATTCTGCTTTTGGGCTTTGTGCCCTATATTTATAATCAATCAGCACTCATGTTTCTGAATTCATATAACATCCCCTCACCCTCACTTCTGCTCCACCCCAAGGCAATTTACCAGCAATATAATGTGAATTAGTTTGGAGTTCTTCCTTCTGTGATGTAAGGGTATGTCATGAAAAGCAAAATGGACCTGGGTATTTGGGCAGTGAGTGGGGGGTGAGTTTCCTGGAAAGGGAAAAGAGGTAACTTTTTAAACTGAGGTGTTTGTGCTTCATAATGTCACCCTTTCCTTACTTATCATCCTTCCTACCAGGTTGGTCAGCACAGTCTTCATCCCTAAAGTCTGCGGTTCCGAGGAAAGAGCCCAATTATAATTTGCCTCTGAAAGTGCCAAGAGAAAACTTTAACCTGAAAGCACAGCTCACTATCCCTACTAACTCACCACTCTCTTTCTCTCCCCAAGTATCACCATCACCTTATTTACCTCCCTTGAACTTTCTCCCACATGAACGTTTTGCCAAGGTGTGTTAAGATTTACCCAGGGAAACTCTTGCAGGAACAGCTCTTCGGTCAATCCAAAATGAAACCCACGAAAGCATCACCATCAGCATGGCTGGGAAATAGGTTTGCAGTACGAAGAAGAAGATATGTCTCCTGAGCACGAAGTTGATGAAAAGCCGATAGTACCAACCTGGGGAAAAGCCAGAGTATTCATTAGAACAGATTTCCTCACACTTTTCCCCCACACTTGAAATGACCTCCTTCCTGGACTCCTAACTCTTAGGGGACACAGAACTTGACATACACACGTCTGTTTATCCATTGCTAGCTGGCCCCTGGGGTTGTCACTCGATCAATATCTGTTCAGCTACCTGCACTGCAATCTGCTTAATGATTTGACTCAAAGTCCCCCTGAACTTCCATAGCTGCAGTTCAGACGGTTGCCTTTAAAGACCTTTCTCCACAATATATTGCAGTATTTCTGCAAGAGACAAACTCTTCAATACATGGCTGATAACTGCATGCAACTGTCAATAAACCTTTTATTAGCTCTAAAAATGGAGAGAAACATTTCCTCTGAAAGAAAAGATTCACATGAAGTACTAGGTTATAGGATTCCATCCAGGGGTCTAGACAGTGAAGGATTCAGGAGAGCTGAAAGGGCGCTCATAAATATTTTTTATTTTAAAATATCTTGGATATCATAGTTTGTCTATGAAAAATCTATAAAAACATAACCAAATGATGATGCTTCTTTGTATCTTGTTGGAATTATATAGACCCATGCTTTTAATATTGATTATTCATGCTGATCAAAAGCCCCAGTGGTGGTCACACCCACAAACATGTCTTGTTCCGATTTCTCTTTCCACATTGACTGCCTTTAAAGGAAGCTTAAAGCCAAGATTTAGAATCATCTATAGGACTTCTCTGAATGCCATTCTGTGATTACCACATACAAGGTTACATAAAGTACATTAGCCTTGTTTTTCAGTTTTCTTTCTCAAAACAATTTCTAATTTATATTACTTTGCTCTATGTAACAATAACTGCAATGCCAATCTTAAATTTTACCAAACTAATATTGATCAAATGGACAAATACGAAACTACAATTTTTGTGGATAAGTGATAACGTTAATTTTTATATGATAAGTGCAGGTTACGTAAGACAAAATAATTCAAAACACAGGGATGATAGCTTAAGAACTATAAAACAAAAAACTATAAAACAAAAATATTCCAAAGTGAAAGAACTTTTTACTAATCCTGGTAGTAATTCTTAGGAAATCCAAGCTGGAAAACCCATTGGACCCTCAGGTAAATATTTTAGCATTTGACCTGTGACATACACCTCACTGTCCCCACACTGAACTGCTGGACTCTATTCCTGATATCCTATTATCTATAGAGGGCTCATCATTCTTCACTTCTTACCTGGTTCTGAGGTTCTCCCTCACTGTTGGTTGATATATGCTTCAGAAATACCAACCTCATTACCAGGGATAATAAAAGATATACCACATAGTATATTCATTCTAAATGTAAAATAGCCATTATTTTTAAAGCTACTCATTGTTCTGCCTTAAGCATGTCTAAGTTCCACTTTATTATTGAGTGTAGTTGGAGTTCTGATTATCACTAGAGTCTGATAACAATATATCTGATCTTATGGCTTTATCTAATTATTATGAGGTTAAAATAAATAAGGAAAACCTAGGAAAGGTATTCATAAAGAAAGACACTACTATTATATATATAGCTTTCTGTTAATTATTAAGTCTGGAAATAAGTTTAGGTAACTGCTTACTTTATTTACTCATGATTTGATGAAGAATAATTATCTTTTCTGGGGGGAGGGCGAGGAGGGAACCAGAAAGGAGAAACGTTGCTCTGCCTTGTGGTCTTCTCGGGAGGGGAAGAGTAGAAGTGGTGTTGTGATTGAAGCTTCAGACCAAGAGTCCCTTTACCTACCAGGGAAGGAAATACTGCCTTGAAAAGGGGCAGAATCCTCATTTTTGGTAGCGTAACCAAGAATCTGTCTCTAGTTTTGATGTTTCGCCAACTTCTGCTTCCCCATCCACTTCTGCTCAAGCTGATAAAATACCCGAGAGTACACTCCTTGGTACTTGTGAAAAGTTCAAACCATTCAAGTCTTGCCCTTCATAAGGGGACTTTTCCCCTAAATGTATGACCTAATCACCATAAGACTCCAAAGCCAGGCCCCCCGCTCTGATTTCTAAATCTATCTTCCATCTTGCTTGGCAGGTTGTGCTGATCTCTCTAGAAAGCTTCACTCTGTGAGTAATATATTCCTTATTATGAGTGTGGCATCACCAGTTCTGACATCTGAATCAAATTTGGGGGATGAGTTGATCTACTTGTCTCAATCAGGTTACCACATAGTAGGATGAAGGAAATTCATGAAAAAAAAAAATACTCGAGTATTGGAAGCTAGGAAAATGGAAGAGACGGGTAGTATTGAATGAAATGATCCCAAGACAAAATTCAAGAAGGTTTCTACATCTGGAGACTGTCTCCAATAACTTTTGATAGTAAATCTTCAGTTTGTATGCAAAGGATCACAATGATGGTGTTGATCAAGATAGCTACTAATATTTATTGAGCATTTGCCATATGACAGGCAGTATTCAATGCTATTTTTTCACAGTATTTGAAATCACTTCAATGTGTTAACTTACAGCTCCTTACAACACTGTGAGACAGAGTATTAATGAACCCATTTAAAGATGAGGAAGTTGAGGGTTAGGGAGATTAAGCAACTTGTCCAAGGTCACATTGCTAAAAAGTAATAAAGCCAGGTTTGAACTCAGGCGCACCTGTACTTGAGACTTTTAGCCACTACATTATGCTGTGATCAAGAATAAGTATTCAATGCATCTGTTAGGGTAAGAATTAATTTCTTTTCACTTTGTAAATCCACAATGAATGGTTTTGAAACATATTGACAGTCATGAAGGATAGACACCCTCCCCTGCTTGCTAATATTGCCAGGTGGTGGTGAGTTTTGAACAATGGCAATAATAGTGGTGAAAGAAATGCAAAGAAAAGAAAGTGAGGAACCAGTGATTTAGCAATCAAATAGAAACTAAAGTTCTGTACCTGTATTTATAGCTCCTGTGACCAGAGGTAGATGTATAGCTGATTTGGGAGTGGTGGCTGTGGTTGTTAATTGTAATGATAGGAATGAAGAAAAGTTTCAAAAATTATTTTTGATGAAGCCGATATACTTAACAGGATAATAATATGAGAAAGACAATTAAATTTAACTCTCAAGAGACCATTATATTTAATAATTCATGGAGAATGTAAGGCAGAGCTATCACACACTGGTGAACAAAAATAAGTTTCTAAATGTGGCCTTTCAGAATCTAAGGAATGGTTAAATGAACCCAGATGTAATGATTATTTTGTTTTTTGAATACAACAGTCAAAATGTTTTATTCTTGCATGTTTCTACTTTTAGAACAAGTTCCAAGATAGCTAAATAGGGGAAAGATGTGTTTTTTTTTTTTTTTTCAGGGGAGATTAGGAAAGAAGTTGGCAGTGGAAATTCTACTGAAAGAGAGATGCCATGGAGCAGTATGGACAATACAAACATACGGCAGCAGCTTGAGACACCACCTGTGACTCCCCTGGCTGGGGGGTGAAGTGAGCACACACCTATGGATATCCACTGAAGGAAAAGACATTCCACTAAGCCACAAGGACTAAGCCACAGAGGCACATTTCAAAGAAAGAAGCCATCAGAGGAGAAAACCAAGTGTTTCCACAAATGCCTAAAAGTAAACACAGAAATACAACAAACAAGAGCAAGGAAGACAAGATGACTTTCAGAGGACCCCCGATTAGACTAACAGCTGATTTTTTGTTGGAAACTCTGCAGGCTAGAAGAGAATTCAGAGACTTAGTCCAAGTCCTAAAACAAAGACTGTCGGCCGGCGCAGTGGCTCAATACGCTAATCCTCCGCCTGCGGCGCCTGCGGCGCCAGCACCCCGGGGTTCATGCGGGTGACCAGGAGAAGCACCTGGCTCCTGGCTTCAGACTGGCACAGCACATCGGCTGGCTGCAGCGGCCATTGGGGGGTGAACCAACAGAAAAGGAAGACCTTTCTCTCTGTCTCTCTCTCTCTCACTGTCCACTGCCTGTCAAAAAAACAAAACACAAACAAACAAACAAAAAAACAAAACTGTCAATCCAGAATAGTGTTACAGCAAAGCTCTTATTTATAAATGAGGGTGAAATAAAGACCTTCCAAAACAAACAGAAATCAAAGAAATTTGCTACTACTTATCCATCCTTACAAATGATTGTTTGGATGTACTATACAGAAAATGATAGTCATAGTTACGAAAGAATGTAAAGGCAGAAAATTTACTATTAAAAGTCAAAGGAAGTCCAAAGCATACAATATTTATGGAAAAATGGTAGGACCAAATTGCTACTTATCAATAATAACTTTGAATGTAAATGGCCCAAATTCTCAAATTAGAAGGTATATACTGGCTAAATGGAATAAAAAACAAGACACATCTATTTGATGCAGATGAGAAACACACCTCAGCAATGAAGGCACATACATACTGAAAGTGAAAGAATGAAATAGATATTCCAGGCTAATGGAAAGCAAAAATGAGCAAATGAAGCCATACTAATATCAGATAAAATAATTTTAACACAAAATTGTTCAAAGACAAAGAAGGGCATTATGTAATGATTAAGAGATCAATTCAACTGGAAGATGTGACCATAGTAAATGCATATGCACCCAATGGGAGAGTTACTGGCTATTTAAAACAAATGATAATGGATCTAAAGGGAGACACAAACTCCAATACAATAATAATGGGGGACATAAACACCACACTTTCATCAATGGACAGATCAGATAGACAGAAAATCAACAAAGAAACAACAGAGATAATCTATACTATTGACCAAACGTACCTTACTGATATTTACAGAACATTTCATCTAAAGTTGCAGAACACACTTTTTTTTCATCAGTGCAAGAAACTTTCTCTAGGATAGACCATATATTAGGACATAAACCAATTTTCAACAAAATAAAAAAAAAAAATGAAATCATATCATGTATTTTTTCTGACCAAAATAGAATGAAGCTGGAAATTAACAACTTAAGAAACTCCAGAAAATATGCAAACATATGCAGACTAAACAACATGCTCCTGAATGAACAATGGGTCATAAAAAATCAAAAGAGAAATAAAATAAATGCCTGGAAATGAATGAAAATGGCAACACTACATATCAAAACTTAAGGGGCATAGCAAAAGCAGTACTAAGAGGGAAGTTTACAACAATTGGTGACCACATCAAGAAGTTGGAAAGGCTCCAAATAAATGAGCTATCAATGCATCTCAACGAACTAGAAAAATAAGAACAAAAAATTAGTAGGAGGAAAGAAATAATTAAAATTAGAGAAGAAAGAAACAAAATTGAAACCAAAAAACAATACCAAAGATCATTGAAATAAAGAGCTGGTCTTTTGAAAAAATAAACAAAATTGATACACTACTGGCCCAACTAACAAAAAAGAAGGCAGAAATCCAAATCAATAAAATGAGAGATGAAAAAGGAGATGTAACAATGTATACTATGGAAATAAAAAGAATCATCAGGAACTACTACAAACAGCCATTTGCATAAAATTGGAAAATATGGAAGAAATGGATGGCTTCCTGAACACATACAACCTATCAAAACTGAGTCATGAAGACATAGTAAACATAAACAGACCAATAACTAAGATGGAGATTGAATCAGTAATAAAGACCCTCCCAACAAAGAAAATCCCAGAATCAGATGGCTTCACTGCTGAGTTCTACCAAACATTTAAAAATTAATTCCAATTTTTCTCAAACTATTCAAAACATTAAAAAGGAGGGAAATCTCCAAAACCCCTTCTATGAGGCTAGCAGCATCTTAACTCCAAAACCAGAAAAAGATACAACTTAGAGAACTATAGACCAATATCCTGTTGAACGTAGACACAAAAATACTCAACAATATATTAGCCAATTGAATCCAACAACACATCAGAAAGATCATTTATCTGGACTAAAATGGGATTTATTACTGATACGCAGGGATGTTTCAACATTTGCAAATCAAGAAATGTGATCTATCACATTAACTAACTGAAGAACAAAAACCATCTGATTATCTAAGTGGATGCAGAGAAAGCATTTGATAAAAACAACATCATTTCATGATAAAAACCTTAGGCAAATTGGGTATAGAAGGAACATTCCTCAATATGATCCAGGAAATGTATGACAAATTCACAGACAGCATTATATTGAATGGGGAACCAGACAAGGATGCCCACTTTCACCACCGCTATTCAATATATTTCTGGAAGTTTTAGCCAGAGCCATTAGGCAAGAAAAAGAAATCCAATGGATAGAAATTGAAAAGAAGTAGGAAGTCAAATTATCCAAATTATTCCTGTTTGTAGATGACAGCATCCAATTTATAGGGGAAACCAAAGGATTTCACTAAGAGATTATTGGAAATGATACAAGAGTTTGGTAAAGTTGTGGGATACAAAATAAACCTACAAAAATTAACAGCCATTGTATATACAGACCATTCTATGGCTGAGAAAGAACTTGTAAGATCAGTCCCATTCACAATAGCTACAAAAATTTATATTTAATCAAGGATGTAAAAAATCTCTATGATTAAAATCATAAAACATTAAAGAAATAGAAGAAGACATACCCCAAAAAAAAAGCAAAATCTTCCATGTTCAGGGATTGGAAGAATTAATATCATCATAATGTTCCTACACTTGATCTTAGCCAAAAGGCCGAAAAACAATCATAGTGTTCCTAGTACTAAAAGCAATTTACAAATTCAATATGATACCCATTAAAATATCAATGACATTCTTCTAATATCTAGAAAAGATGATGCCAAAAATCATATGGAAATGCAAGAGACTCCAAATAGCTAAAGCAATCTTAAACAACAAAAACAAAGGCATGAAGCATCAGACTACCAAACTTCAAGACAATCTACAGGGAAGTTAGAATCCAAACAGCCTGGTATGGGTACAAAAACAGACATGTAGATCAATGGAACAGAATAGAAAGCCCAGACATTAATCCCCACATCTACAACCAACTAATTTTGAAAAACAAGCTGAAATCAATCCCTGGAGAAAGGGCATTTTCTTTAGCAATGGTACAGGAAACTGGATCTATGTATGTAGAAGCACAAAACAAGATCTTATACCTTGTATAAAATTCAACTCAAAAATGGAACAAGGATCTAAGTCTATGACCTGATGCCATCAAATTACTAGAGGAAAACTTTGGGAAAATTCTGCAAGACATTGGCACAGGCAAAGACTTCTTGGGAAAGATCCCAAAAGCACAAGCAATCAAAACAAAAATAGACAAATGGGATTATCTCACGCAGAAAGGAATCTGCACTGCAAAGGAAACACTCAGCAAGGTGAAGAAGCAACTGACAGAATGGGAGAAAATATTTGTAAACTATGAAACTAATAATGGATTAATATCTAGGATCTATAAAAAGTAAAGGAAATGCAACACAACAAAACAAACAATCCAGTAAGAAATGGGCAAAGGGCACTTGAGAAGCCAGTTTTCCAAGGATGAAATACAATAGCCAACGGACACATGAGAAAGTGCTCAGGATCACTAGCCATCAGGGAAATGCAAATGAAAAACAAAATGAGGTGTCACCTCACCCCATCTGGAATGGCTATCACCACCAAATTCAACAAACAACAAATGCTGGCAAGTATGTGGAAAAAAGGTACCTTAATCCACTGTTGGTGAGAATGTAAACTAGTACAGTCATTATGGAAGATAGTATGGCAATTCCTCAGAGATCTGAAAATAGATTTATCATATGACCCAGATATCCCACTCTTGGGAATTTACCCAAATGAAATTAAATCACCATATGAAAGTTATTTGTATCCCTGTGTTTATTGTAGCTAAATTTACAATAGCTAAGATAGGATATCAGTACAGATGGATGTCCATCAACTGAAGACTGATTTAAAAAAATATACTATGCTATAAAAAAGAATGAAATCCTAACTTTTGCAACAAAATGGATGCAACTGGAAACCATTATGCTTTATGAAGTAAGCCAGTCTCAAAAAGACAAATATATATTTTCTCTGATACATGGCAGTTAACACAGAACACAAAAATATATGTTGGAATAAAATAGTCACTTTGGGATATGATTGTCATTTTTAGCTCTTGTCTATACTTTTGTGGAACTATGGTATTCCTACTTTTTACTTGTTGAATATAATGATTAGTGATTTATAAAGGCTGTGAATATATAGTGGATTAAAATTATATCTTTCCATGACTGATGAAGAAGAGGAGGGAGGAAAAAGACACTGGGAGAAGAATAGGGGAATGAGGGAAGTATGGTTGTGTTTTTGGAAGTCTACCTGTGGATTGTGTAAAATTGGTTCTCTTTATATTAATTAAAAATTTTAAAAGAACATATTCTTGTCTTATTAAAAATTGTGTACATTGGCACAAATTTAAAAAAGACAAAAATGTTGAAATAAAATGAAAAATTTCTTCAATGTGTACTTATATCTCAGAATTATTCTTGTTACTCTTTCTAGATTGTGCTCATGCAACACACACATATGCATACATATATTTATGCATAGGTACATCTGGAAACTTCAAAACATTTTTGAAAAAAATAGATTGAAGTGTTTCTTTTGGTGCAAAAGATTTTGATGAGGGCAGGTATTTGCTTCAGATACCCACATCCCACATCCGTGTATCTGATTTGAGTTCTGGCTCCTCTGCTTCCAACCCAGCTTCCTGCTAATGCACATCTTGGGAGGTAGCAGTTGATGATTCAAGTATTAGGTCCCTGCAACCCATGTGGGAAATCCAGATTGAGTTGCTGGCTCTTAGCTTCAACCTGGTCCAGCCTGGCTGTTACAGGATTTTGGAGAGTGAAACAGTTGATGGAGATTTCTATTTGTCTTTCTGCTTTTCAAATGAAAATAAATACTGGATTCAAAAATTTGAGATTATACACATGCAGGATCTTCCTAAAATTCATGGAAATGTGTATTATGACAAAACTGTCTAGATTTTGAAAAAAATTTTGTACCAAAATAAACACTTTAATTACATTTTTCCATGAGTACTTTCATATATACATACATATTATATACAAATACTTTCTTTAAAAAGGCAAAAGATTTATATGATCTGAAGAGAAACCAGAGTATAAATTCTTTCTTTAATAACAAATGAAGAATTATGATATGTATATTATATACGTATAATTCTTCTGCAATTTGCTTTAAAAATTTTTTTGGAATTTAAGGAATTCCTCTACTATCATTACTTTAATTGTACATTCTTTGGGGATACAGTATATTCAATGAGAACATGTAATCAATGTGTATTGATCAAATTGGGTTAGTCAGCATGTTTAACACTTAATCATTGTACATATTTATGGAATACAATGTATAGTATTTATTATTTGAAAAAAATTATTATTTATTTGAAAGGAAGAAAGGGAGAGAGAGAGAGATATCTTCCATATACTGGTCCAGTCCCCCCAGCAACTGGGGATGGGTTAGGCTGAAGCTTGGAGCCAGAAACCCCATCCAGGTCTCCCATGTGGGTGGAAGAAATGCAGGCAACTGAGACATCATCTGCTGCTTTCCAGGTGCATTAGCAAGGAGCCAGATGGGAAGTGGAGTAGACAGGAATCAAATTATCACTCTGACAGTGGATGCAGGTATCCCAAGCAGCAGCCTTACCAACTGTACCACATGAATGCCTCCTGATATGGTATTTTAATAAAGGTATACAATTAAAAAAATTATTGTATATAACTCTCCATTTCATGCCACACAAAACACATATAACCTGATTTTATGTTGTCTCATTTATCTTAGGAATCAAAATGCTATTTAAGAATATAATTGCATCTGAATATTAAGGACTTGTAGTTTATTTCAAAGCATCTTTATCAGCAGTAATTTTCTCAATGCAAGTATTCTTTTTGGCTTTATACAGACAATAAAACATGACCAGAACTGCCTTGCAGGGTCAAAAAGACTGAGAAGCACAAGCAAAGAGACAGGGGAATGAACAGAATGACTTAGTGGTGAAGTTAGAATTTGGAAGTGAAATTTAACTTCTTCTAAGAAGGTAGCTGGATGTATGTTAATGGACATGCCATCGTGTTATTGTTTATATACTGCATAGGAAACTCTTGGATTTCTATGCTTCACATGTAATTACTTTATATTATAATTGAATATTATACAGTTCTATTCACAACTTGTAATGTGCCAAAGTTATTTTGTCATAGTAATAATAAGGTAAAAATCCTATATATAACATTTTATATGCATATCACTAATTGCATGCATTCTTTTATCAGAACATCAACTTAATACTAAGAACATTAAAAATGCTGATACAAATATCTCTGTATTTGTTTATATAGAGAATGACAAATACAAAAAAGATAAGAAAAATATATCAAAAGAATTATTAACTAAAGTTTATCCTTATGGAGTTACAAAAGCTTTATTCTTTGAACTTTTCTGAGTGTTTTTCAAATTATCTACATTTATGGGTTCTTTCAATAATTAGCCTTTGAGCATGTACTATGAGCCAGAGATACATAAGATATCAAAACAAACAAATGTGTGTTACTTCCATAATCAGCAAAAGTAATAAACATCATTAAAATTAATAATACCGTTTGCTGACTCTCAAACAATGTAGACAAATAATGGGGTGTAACAGAGCATTTCTTCTGGAAGTAAACAGCTAAATGGCTATTCCTCCTGGAAAGTAGCTTAGTTCATCCATGATGCAAGTTTTGGTTTCCCTATTAATGATACAGACTTTTTAGATGTAACTTCATAACTCCTCTTCAATGTCTAAGAAGAGAACCAAGTACCTTTGAGGGGAAAGTGTACCACTGCAAAACAGAAAAGTAAAGGACCCTAGCCAGGACAGCTCTGAACCTCAGGGCAGCTATTGGCACAATTTCTGGCCTGAATCTGGCTTCATTGAATCTGAAATGGTATTTTGTATAGACCCTGTTTAAAAGTGACCAAGAATACAAACAACAATCAGGGTATTGATGGAAGGAGATGGAGTGCGGTAGAGGCAATCAGAGAGGGATGCTTCTACCTTAAGTTAATAAAGGTCAAGTGTAATGTTAGCAAATGCCTTGGGTAAATATTGCCAAATCAAACACATATCTATCGCAGCAAAGAGTATACAGTGTTTGATTGATTCAGCTGGTTTTTATTGAGAACTTATCATGTGCAGTACCTTCTAGGAGCTGAGGGCAGAAATGGAGAACAAGGCAGAAGGATTCTCTGCCCTCTTTCTAGTGAGGCACTCAGGCAGCAGAGAGGTCAAGTGAGTATGTAGTTCAGGTAGTGCTAAGTTCTGTGAAGACAAATAGAGGCAGGGAATGCCAAAAAAGGAGGCTGATTTTAGACAGGGTGGGGTGGGAATATATTTGCTCAAAACTCTGAGCAAAGTGCAGGAGCTGGTCATGCATTCCAGACAGAGAGAAAAGAAGATCCAAGCAGAAGCCCTACAGATAGAACACGATGGATGACCAAAATGGCTAGGTAAGATAAGGTGGAGGGGCAGGGATAGTTGGTAAGGTCAGAGCTTTGGGCAGGAGATAGATGTGTTGAGAACACTGAATCTGGTTGTAAGTGCAATGGTAAACACTAGATAGGGGGACTTTTGGTCAGGAAACAGTTGTGATCTTTATGTTTCTAAAGATCACTTGGCTGTATTGAGAGTGGTCTGGAAGGGCCAAGAGTAGAAGCAATGCAGCTAGTTAGAGGTGGTTGCACAAAGGGGAGAGAAATGATACTTTGGATATGAAGAGGCAGTTGTCTGTGGAAGGACAGGGATGATGCTATCGGCCAAATTCCACATTTGTTTGGATTCAGGTGTCTTCATATGTTATGGTGCTTTGCAAACAACAGGATATCAATAAATGCCAGTGAGTCATCCATATAAAACACTGTACCTGTGCTGCTATAGAAAGCTAATCCACTGGATGCACTGAACTCCTCGACGAAGAACTGAGAAAGGGAAATGTGCTCTTCAGTATTTAAGGACTTGTTTCCATGTTTCCAGTACAGCATTAGATCCTCCTCACTATAGGCATCTAAAACAAAAGAATGACATTCTGATAATAGGAATATGCTCCTTGAGGTCCACAACCACATTATATGCAGTTCTCTATCTCAAGCATGTCAAATGACATGACTATATTAGGTGCTGAAAAATATGTTTGCCAGTAAACTGATCACACCCACATCTTCAAAAAAAAAAATATTGACTTGTTTAGTGTAGAGGCTTCTTTTGTGCCCACACAGTGAGTTGAAACTGTCCAAACAGCTACCTCCCTTATCTGTGCTCATCCTTTTATAATATTAAGCCAGGACTCAGAGTGATGTCATGACATTGCCTCGTATTCACAGACTTGATTCCAGAATGATAGTCCACCTTGGCTCTTCAGTACTATTGGGCAAAATTTTAAAACAATGGGCCTGGATTGTAAAGACTTATTTTCTAAAATCAAATTGTGATACAGAAAGTTTCTAATGGATTTGGAGAGAAGTACCTGTGTAGTAGATATCCATTGAATTCTCATCACTTTAGACACATTATGAATATGCTGTTAAGATGTCATCTCAAAAATAATAATATATCAAAGTAATTACAGGAATCTGGCTCAGATATTCTGTGACAGTGCCTTGATTATACGGTTATGTCTAGAGGTAGGTTTCCCCAGGGGAGTCCAAATACACTGAATTCAGAATTATGATTCATTCAGGAACATGAATTCAAGAGCTTTTCAAATGTGGTGAACCTGTTATTCAATGCAATAGCATTAGCTTGAACATAACTTTTTAGGGAGCTATTCCTTTATAATCATTGTGGAAACTGCAGACTATGTAATTATAAAACCACTGGTTTTTTTTTTTTTTACAACTTCTCTTCTGAGACAGATACTATAGTCAGCCTTAGGGGGAAAATCCCAAAAAGACAAAAACTTACAACTCCTTTAGACAACTATGTCAAGGTTTTTTAAATACTTGCTAAAAATCATGTCTGTGAGTATTTGCATACAAATATGTGATGGTATGTTCAGATAATGTGTACTCACTCCATCAAGAAGTAAAACTTACAGCTTTCCAGTTCAAGAGAACAATTTTGAGTGTCAAGAGGAAACCTGGTGAAATCCATAAAGCACATGGCTGAAACTGTTATCCTTTGAAAGAAATGAGAAAAAGAAAATGCAGATCATTTAATGATATGGACAAACAAACATGTGACATTGAAGCTTTCTCATAATTTGCCTATGTGTGTGCCACTCAAGAATAATGCAAGACTGGCACTGTAAGACTGACTATCTTCAGTACAAATAACATGCAAGGAAGCAAAGCCAGAGGGTGGACGATTTGCTTAAGACACAGTATTAGGAGCTGGCACTGTAGCATAGAGAGTAAAGCTGCCACCTGCAGTGCATACGGGTGTTAGTTTGAGCCTTGGCTGCTCCACATCTGATCCAGCTCCCTGCTAGAGAGCCTGGGAAAGCAGAGGAAGACCGCCCAAATGCTTGCGCCCCTGCCATCCACATGGGAGACCTGGAAGAAGCTCCTGACTCCTGGCTTTAGTCTGGCCCTGCTCTGGCCACTGTGGCCATTTGAGGAGTGAATCAGAGGATGGAAGAGGATGGAAGATCTCTCTGTCTCTCTCTCTCTGTAACTCTGCCTTTCAAATACGGTATATAAATTTTAAAAAAAGACACTGAGTTAACAAATGAATTCCAGTTCTTATAACTGTTTCTTATCTCACTATTTCCTGGTCACCCCCTCTGTATTTTCTGGCTCTGATGGCTTCAGAAAAGTACAATTCAAAGTGAGAGGATTTTAAATAGATTAAAATATTTTCTGCTGTTTTAAAGATCCAAACTTAAGTAGTCTCTAAGTGTTAGAAAAGTGTAGTAAAAATCTATAGGCAAATTTTACAAAGCAAATTTACGCAAAGAAATTCTCTTTCCCATAGTAAGAGAAAAGCCTGGAGCATTTTTAGTTATAGATCTGTGTGCATAATGCATAATTCAGGTTCTATTAAGTCAAAAGGCTTGCATGCTGTGGAGGGTTCCTTTTTCAAATTTTATAACGTCCTCAATTTTCCTGGCTTCAGGCAGAGGTTCTGCACTGTGATCTTGCCTCAAAGTAGATACGTTAGTGCCCAAAAAAGCAGATCACAGATGAACAACATATCCCTGAGCATGTCTGCAAAAGATAAAGGCAACAGATGCTCACACCCATGGTGCCCCTGAGTTAGTCAGAGGAGTAGGACCACTTTAGCTGCTGCTGCTCCTCCCTCTTTGAAAAGCAGAGTTACACAGAGAGGAGGAGAACCAAGGGGCGGAGGGGAGGGGAGAGGTCTTCAATCCACTAGTCCACTCCCAAATTGGCCACAATGGCCAGGATTGGACCAGGCTGAAGCCAGTGGCCTGAAACTCCATCCAGGTCTCCCATGTGAGTGGCAGCAGCCCAAACATTTGAGTCATATTTCCACTGCTTTTCCTGGCACAGTCCTTGCAGTGATGCAACTGGGACTCAAACTGGCACTCATATGGGATGCTGGCATTGCTGGCTATGGCTTAACCATCTGCATCACAACACTGGCCCTGGACTGCTTTATCTTCCATGGGCTAAATTCTACCATCAACGATAAAACAGCCAAATGCTCAACCAGGGAGGTATCTGGATGATTTTGCATCACAAAGCAATATTCATTCTGGTGTATTCCTAGTACTTTAAAGTGGCAAACTACATTTGAGTTTTTTTTTTTTAATATTTACTTATTTACTTGAAAGGCAGAGTTACAGACAGAGAGAGAGGTTTTCTATCTGCTGGTTAATTCCCTAAAAGGGCACGGTAGCCAGAGCTGGGCTGATCCAAAGCCAGGAACCATGGGCTTCTTCCAGGTCTCCCACATGGGTTCTGGGGTCCATGCATTTGGGCCATCTTCCTCTGCTTTCCCAGGCCATTACTAGGGTCTGTATTAGAAGTGGAGCAGCTGGGACTTGAACTGGCACCATATGGGATGTTAGCGCCACAAGTGGAGGCTTAATCTATGCCTCAGCACTGGCCCCCATTTGATGTCTTTCAATCCACCTCTTTCACAGTACCCAAGAAGAAACTGATGACCAAGGGGATTAGGTAACAGATATAAAAAAGGCTGATTATAAATGAAGCAGGTTACCATGCTAAAGTATTCACTTGGAAACAACTCCAATGCAACCTATGCAACTAACACTTTTAGGACATATCATCAGGAGAAAGTCTTATACTTTTAAAGTCACCCTACAAGATTATAGTAGAAGCAATTGACCTGCCAGATGCATACTACCAATGTATCGTCAAAAGAAGCATGAACCAAGGAACACAATGCCTTCAAAGTAACACAATAACTTACAGCAGCTGACATCAAGGAAAAGGAAATCAAGGAATTGCCTGACAAAAAAGTCAACAGAATGATGTCAAGGAAACCATGAGATATAGGAGAATATAGATAGACAATTTAATTAAATAAGGAAGATAATCCATGATACGAGAGATTCAGCAGAAATAATCATAAAAACAATTAATCATCAAAATAACTCAATAAGTAAACTAAAAAATATAGCTACTGACTCAATAGTGGTGCTGAGCAGGCAAAAGGAAGAATTTTTGAGTTGGAAGACAGGCCTTTTTAAACTAGCCAGATTTTTTATTTATTTATTTATTTATTTATTTATTTTAAACGTCTATTTAATGAATATAAATTTCCAAAGTACAGAATATGGATTACAATGGCTTCCCCCCCATAACGTCCCTCCCACCCGCAACCCTCCCCTTTCCCACTCCCTCTCCCCTAGCCAGATTAAAAATAAATAAAAAGAAAAAAAATTAAAAATAAAGCCTTTGAGATTTATGAGACACCATAAAGCAAGCAAACATTTGCAGTATAGGGGATAAAGTGAGAGAAGAAAAGATAAAAGGCATAGGAAGCTTTTCTGAATTCCTCAAATTTTTAAGTTTTGGAAAAGATACACCCAGGTCCAGGAAGCCCAAAAGACCCCTAATAGATTTGATCAAAAAGAATCCTCTGTGAGTCATAATATAATTATACTGTCAAAAATATAAAATAAAGAATATCAGGACAGTAAGACAAAAGCATCAAGTCACATAAGAGGAAATCCTCATTAGAATAACACTATATTTCTCAGCAGAATCCTTTCAGGCATGAAAAGAATGGGGTGATCTATTCAAAGCCTTTAAGGAAAGAAATTGCCAATCAAGAGAACTATATCCAACAAAGGAGAAATAAAGTCATTTTAAGTCAGTCATAAAGAATTCACATACTATCAGACTGGCCCTACAAGAAATGCTTAAGGGAGTCCTATGCTAGAAGCCAAAAGATGATAACTACTATCATAGACACATGCAAAAGTATAAAACTCAATAGTAAAACAGAAACACAATGCAGAAGAAGATGATCGGACTCTCAATATAGAAAGCCATCAAATCACGAGAGGAAGAAAGAAACAAATGCTATATAAATAGTCAAAAAATTTAGCAAAATAATGGAAATATGTCTTTTTCACATTTGTGATCATCTAGACAAAAGATTAACAAAGAAACATTAAACTATGCTATGGAACAAATAAACATTAATAAAACATTTCATCCAACAGCTTCAGAATACACATTTCTTTTATCAGCACAGGGAACTTTCTCTAGGATAGATCACATATTAGGATATAAAACAACTCTCAATAAATTTTTTTAAAAAAGGAATCATAGCATGTTTCTTCTCTAAACACTAGAAGTCAAAACTAGAAGTAAAAAAGAACATGAAAAATTGTACAAATATTTGGGATTTAAAAGTCTCTTAAGTTGATGAACAACTTAATACATTATCCCTCTTAGTATTTTTTGTCTGTTCTACTTAATACTATTGGTTTAATTCTGTAATTAATACACAGTTATTCTTAAGTGTTAAAACTTAACTGAAAAGTGATCCCTGTTAAATATAAGAGTGGGAATAAGAGAGGGAAGAGATGTACAATGTGGGACATGCTCAAGCTGACTTGCCCCAAATGGTAGAGTTAGAAACATACCAGGGGATTCCAATTCAATCCCATCAAGGTGGCATGTACCAATGCCATCCCACTAGTCCACTTGATCAATTTCTGTTCACAATTGATCATAATGATAGGACTAAGAATCAAAGGGATCACATAAACAACACTAGTGTATGAAAATACTAACCGATAGAACAAAAAAGGGAGAGAATGTCCAACATGGGAAGAGGGATACACAGCAGACTCATAGAATGGTGGATGTCCTAAACAGCACTCTGGCCCCAGAATCAGCCCTTAAGGCATTTGTATCCGGCTGAAAAGCCCATGAGAGTATTTCAGACATGGAAAGCCAAGACACTCTGGCAAAAAAAAAAAAAAAAAAAAAAAAAAAAAAAAAAAAACAACAACAACAACAACAAAAACCTAAATGATCTCTGCAAGTGAGATCCCAGTTGAAAGAACAGGTCATCAAAGAAGGAGGTACCTTTCTCTGAAGGGAGGAGAGAACTTCCACTTTGACTATGACCTTGTCTAAATATGATCAGAGTTGGTAAACTCAAAAGGCTTCCATAGCTATGGAAACTCATGACAAGAGCCTAGGGTGATTTGATTACTGATGCCATAAACAAGAGTGTCAAGTTGTTAAGGCAACAACAGGAGTCACTGTGCACTTACTCCCCATGTAGGATCTCTGTCCTTAATGTGCTGTACATTGAGATTTAATGCTATAACTAGTACTCAAACAATATTTTTCACTTTGTGTTGCTATGTGGGTGCAAACTGTTGAAATCTTTACTTAATATATACTAAACTGATCTTCTGTATATAACAAGAATTGAAAATGAATCTTGATGTGAATGGAAGGGGAGAGGGAGCGGGAAAGGGGAGGGTTGCGGGTGGGAGGGAAGTTATGGGGTGGGGGGAAGCCATTGTAATCCATAAGCTATACTTTGGAAATTTATATTCATTAAATAAAAGTTAAAAAAATAGTCTCTTGAATGACTGATAAACTGAAATAAATAAAAATGAAAATATAGCAAGCCCAAACAGTTGGATACAGCAAAAGGTGTACTATGAAGGAAGTTTATAGTAGAAAGTGCCTACATCAAAGAAATAGAAAGCTTTCAAGTAAACAACCTAAAGATTCAACTTAAGGAGCTAGAAAAGCAAGAACAAGCCAAACTTAAAATTTGCACAAGGAAAGAAAAAAAAAATCTCAAGGTATAAATAAATGAAACAAATTTAAAACAATATGGATCAGTGAAATGAAGAGTTGTTCTTTGAAAATATAAACAAAATTGACAAACCTTTAGCTAGACTAATAGGAAAAAGGAGAAAACCCAAGAAAATAAAATCAGAAGTGGAAAAAGGAGATATTAGAACTAATACTATAGGGGTCGGCACTGTGGTGTAGTGGGTAAAACCGCTGCCTGCAGTGTGGGTATCCTACATGGGTGCCAGTTCATGACCCGCCTGCCCCACATCCAATCCAGCTCTCTGCTCTGGCCCAGGAAAGCAGAAGATGGCTCAAGTCCTTGGGCCCCTGTACCCACATGGGAGACTTGGAAGAAGCTCCTGGCTCCTGGCTTTGGATCAGCTCAGCTCCAGCCATTGTGGCCAGTTGGGGATTGAACCAGTGGATGGAAGAACTCTCTTGCTGCCTCTCTCTGCAATTTTTACTTTCAAATAAATGAGTAAATATTTTTTTTAAAAAAAGAACTAATACTATAGAAATACAAGGAATATTACAGAATTAAACCAGTCATATTAAGTAGAACAAACAAAAAAAATACTAAGAGGGATAATGTATTAAGTTGTTCATTAACAGTCAGGGCTATGCTGATCAAGTCACCGTTTCCCATAGTGTCCATTTCACTTCAACAGGTTTCCTTTTTGGAGTTCAGTCAGTTGTCACCGATCAGGGAGAACATATGGTATTTGTCCCTTTGGGACTGGCTTATTTCACTCAGCATGATGTGTTCCAGATTCCTCCATTTTGTTGCAAATGACTGGATTTCGTTGTTTCTTACTGCTGTATAGTATTCTAAAGAGTACATATCCCATAATTTCTTTATCCAGTCTACCGTTGATGGGCATTTAGGTTGGTTCCAGGTCTTAGCTATTGTGAATTGAGCTGCAATAAACATTAGGGTGCAGACCGCTTTTTTGTTTGCCAATTTAAATTCCTTTGGGTAAATCCCAAGGAGTGGGATGGCTGGGTCGAACGGTAGGGTTATATTCAGGTTTCTGAGGAATCTCCAGACTGACTTCCACAGTGGCTTGACCAGTTTGCATTCCCACCAACAGTGGGTTAGTGTCCCTTTTTCCCCACATCCTCGCCAGCATCTGTTGTTGGTAGATTTCTGAATGTGAGCCATCCTAACCAGGGTGAGGTGAAACCTCATTGTGGTTTTGATTTGCATTTCCCTGATTGCTAGTGACCTTGAACATTTTTTCATGTGCCTGTTGGCCATTTGGATTTCCTCTTTTGAAAAATGTCTATTGAGGTCCTTGGCCCATCTCTTAAGTGGGTTGTTGGTTTTGTTTTTGTGGAGTTTCTTGATCTCTTTGTAGATTCTGGTTATTAACCCTTTATCTGTTGCATAGTTTGCAAATATTTTTTCCCATTCTGTCGGTTGTCTCTTCACTCTCCTGACTGTTTCTTTTGCAGTACAGAAACTTCTCAATTTGATGCAATCCCAATAGTTGATTTTGGCTTTGACTGCCTGTGCCTCCCGCGTCTTTTCCAGAAATTCTTTGCCTGTGCCAATATCTTGAATGGTTTCTCCAATGCTCTCTAGTAACTTGATGGTGTCAGGTCGTAGATTTAGGTCTTTAATCCATGTTGAGTGGATTTTTGTGTAAGGTGTAAGGTAGGGATCTTGCTTCATGATTCTGCACGTGGAAATCCAATTTTCCCAGCACCATTTATTGAATAGACTGTCCTTGCTCCAGGAATTAGTTTTAGATCCTTGATCAAATATAAGTTGGCTGTAGATTTTTGGGTTGATTTCTGGTGTTTCAATTCTGTTCCACTGGTCTATCCATCTGCTTCTCTACCAGTACCATGCTGTTTTGATTACAACTGCCCTGTAGTATGTCCTGAAATCTGGTATTGTGATGCCTCTTAGTATTTTTTTTGTTTGTTCTACTTAATATGACTGGTTTAATTCTGTAATTAATACACAGTTATTCTTAAGTGTTGAAATTTAACTGAAATGTGATCCCTGTTAAACCTAAGAGTAGGAATAAGAGAGGGAAGAGATGTACAATTTGGGACATGCTCAAGCTGACTTGCCGCAAATGGTAGAGTTAGAAACATACCAGGGGACTCCAATTTAATCCCATCAAGGTGGCATGTACCAATGCCATCTCACCAGTCCAAGTGATCAATTTCAGTTCACAATTGATCATAATGAAAGGACTAAGAGTCAAAGGAAGCACATAAACAAGTCTAGTACCTGCTAATACTAACTGATAGATTAAATAAAGGGGAGAGTGATCCAACATGGGAAGCGAGATACTCAGCAGACTCATAGAATGGCGGATGTCCTAAACAGCACTCTGGCCTCAGAATCAGCCCTAGAGGCATTCTGATCTGGCTGAAAAGCCCATGAGAGTATTTCAGGCATGGAAAGCCAAGACACTCTGACAAAAAAAAAAAACAAAAAACAAAAAAAAAAAAAACAAACCCTAAATGAAAGATCTCTGTGAGTGAGATCCCAGTGGAAAGAACAGGTCTTCAAAGAAGGGAGGAGAGAACCTCCACTTTGAATATGACCTTGTCTAAACAAGATAAGAGTCGGTGAACTCAAAAGGCTTCCATAGCCTTGGAAACTCATGACTGGTGCATAGGGAGATTACTGATGCCATAAACAGAAGTGTCAATTTGTAAAGTCAACAACAGGAGTCACTGTGTACTTGCTCCTCATGTAGGATCTCTGTCCTTAATGTGCTGTACATTGAGACTTAATGCTATAATGAGTACTCAAACAGTATATTTCACTTTGTGTTTCAATGGGGGTGCAAACTGTTGAAATCTTTACTTAATGTATACTAAACTGATCTTCTGTAAAAAAAAAAAAAAAAAAAAAGAAGAAATTATCAATTCCCAACTTGACTCTCACTGGGATTAAACATGACAATAGGTCTGATCTGATTTCATCATCATTTAAAAAATCATCTATTATTTTTCACTTTATGTTTGTGTGGGAGCAAACTGTTGAAATCTTTACTTAATGTATGCTAAACTGATCTTCTGTATATAAAGAGAATCAAAAATGAATCCTCATGTGAATGGAAGGGGAGAGGGAGTGGGAAAGGGGAGGGATGCGGGTGGGAGAGACGATATGGGGGGGGAAGCCATTGTAATCCATAAGCCGTACTTTGGAAATTTATATTCATTAAATAAAAGTTAAAAAAAAAAAAAGAAATACAAGGAATAATTAGGGGCTATTATGAACACCTTTATGCTAACAAATTGTAAATCCTAGAACAAGTGATAAGATTTCTGGACCCAAATAACCTACCAAAATTGAACTACAAGGACAGAAAAGCCGAACAGAACAAAAAGAAAGAATTGAATCAATAATATAGTCTCTTGGCCGGCGCCACGGCTCACTAGGCTAATCCTTCGCCTAGCAGTGCCGGCACACCAGGTTCTAGTCCCAGTCGGGGCGCTGAATTCTGTCCAGGTTGCCCCTCTTCCAGGCCAGCTTTCTGCTGTGGCCTGGGAGTGCAGTGGAGGATGGCCCAAGTCCTTGGGCCCTGCACCCGCATGGGGGACCAGGAGAAGCACCTGGCTTCGGATCAGCACGGTGCTCCGGCCACGGCGGCCATTGGAGGGTGAACCAATGGCAAAGGAAGACCTTTCTCTCTGTCTCTCTCTCTCTCTCACTGTCCACTCTGCCTGTCAAAAAAAAAAATATATAGTCTCTTAAAAAAGAAAATCATGTGACCAGATGGTCTCACTGATGAATTTTTACCAAACCTTTACAGAAGAATTGACGCCAATTTTCCTTAAATCATCCAAAGTCCTGAAAGAAAAGAATCCTTCCAAACTCAATCCAGAGGCTCAGCAATATTCTAATACCAAAACCAGACAAGGACACAGCAAAAAAGAAAACTACAGGCCAACATCCTTGATGCACATACATACAAAAATCCTTAAGAAAATACTAGTAAATCAAATTCAACAGCACATTTATATAATTAAGGACAGGGCAGAATAGGGAGGGAGCTTACTGCTCTAGTCTAGGGGAAGATAGGTTAAAAAAAAGAGTGGTGAGAATGAAATATCAAGGAAGAGTTAGTGGTAAAACTGCAGTGGAAACTCCATGGAAGTTGGAGGGATGCTTTGGATTTATGCGGAGGGTGTGGATGTGCAGCATGAGCATGGATACAACACAGGACTCCAGCAACCGAGATACTCAGCACCAGCTCTGGAGAGTAAAACCAGCTCTCTGACTAAGACCAGACTGAAGCAGCCCAAGCCACTGGTGATAAAGCTGTGGGGAGAGCCTGGTGTGAGTCTGGCTTGGAGCCCTGTGGGGGTCAGTGTACCTGCCAACCTTGAGGGAAAAAAGGTGCATGTTTCTTTCTCCCCAACCCTCTGACAATGGTGCCTTACAACTAGCAGAGAGAGGGTGGGCGCCACTTTGACATATATAACATCTGTGCCAGCCTGTGTCTGTACATCCAGCAATCAGCCAAGAGGAGACATCTGAGTCTGGCTGGGAGGATTGACAGGGTCTAGGTGCCACGTAGGACTGTGAAGTGCCTCTAGCCTCCAATACATCACAGGCTCTGGGGCTTAGGCTGCCTGGGCAGAGTTCCAACAGGTGGCTGGCTATGGGAAGTTCTCCTCTTCTCTGTGGACGGGACAGATTGCCAGGTCAGAGTGAACCCTTGCAATGCTGTGACTGTGGGAGGCTTGTGTGCAGGGACTGAGGAAATACTGTGGCTGCATGGGAGGGCACAGGGTGTGGGCTGGGTCTCTGGGCAGTTGTTGTGGGTGAATCCACAAGCTTGGCACTCCTTGATTTACTGGGATGGGTCACTGCTACTGTGTGAGCACTGAAGACTGCATGGATACTTTGTGTGGTCCTTATGGCAGCATGGATGAATACTGTACCCACTGGGGTTAACACCAAGACAGTGGTCTCCCTGAAGGAGAGGATGTGAGGATGAGACTATGCCAACAGAGGTGATCAAACACTCCCCTCTGATAAAAAAAGAGATCTACCATGCCCAACTTCAGTGTCACTTTGAATATTCCCCTCACCTTGGAGCATTGAACCGAGCTCCCTGGCCACACCCAGCATACACCTCTGGGTATTCACTGAAAGAGCAGACACTTCACTAAGCCTCAAAGGCACAGTCCAAAGACAAAAGGCATCAGAGGAAAAAAAAAGCAAAACAGAACAAGTATCTCCACAAATACCTAAAAATAAATGCAGAAATAAAAAATAAATGCGGCCATTGGAGGGTGAACCAACGGCAAAGGAAGACCTTTCTCTCTGTCTCTCTCTCTCACTGTCCACTCTGCCTGTCAAAAAAAAATTAAAAAAAAAATAAGATAGATCTCTGGAAATTTTATTTTATAGTCAGACCAAAAAAAAAAAAAAAAAAGGAAATTAGAAAACACAGTGTTGGAGATTTTAGGAGTTCTTAAAGGCATGTAAAGAGAAAATGGATTAGAAGGTCTTTTTAGAGAAATAATTACAGAACACTTCCCTAATTTGAAGAAAGAAAGGGATGTCTAAGTACAGGAAGCCCACAGAACTCATAACAGACATAAACAAAAAATATCTTCACCACAACACATTGTAGTCAAACTCTCCCCAGTAAAACAGAAAAAAAGATTCTAAATTATGCACAAGAAATGCCAGATTGCTTTCAGAGGATCTCCAATTAGACTCACAGCTGACTTCTCATCAGAAACCCTATAAGCTAGGAGAGAATGGCCAGATATATTCCAAGTCTTAAGAGAAAAAAAAAACTGTCAACCCAGAATTCTGTACCCTTCAAAGCTTTCATTTGTGAATGAAGGTGAAATAAAGACCTTCCATAACAAAAAGAAATTGAAACAATTTATCACCACTGGTCTAGCCTTCCAAAAGATGGTTAAGGATGTGCTACACACAGAAACACAAACATGAAACTATGAAAGAAGGTAAAGGCAGAAAATCTCCCAGTAAAAGTACAAAGGAAATCCAAAGTAAACAATAGGAGTATTTATGGGAAAATGGCAAGGCCAAGTTGATACTTATCAATAGTCACCTTGAAAGTAAATGGCCTCAACTTTCCAGTTAAAAGACGCAGATTGGCTGAATGGATTCAAAAACAACATCTATTTGCTGCCTACAAAAAATATATCTCTTCAACAAAGATACATGCAGACTGAAAGTGAAAGGATGGGGGCTGGTGCTGTAGTGCAGCAGGTTAAAGCCCTGGCCTGAAGTGTCAGCATCCCATATGAGTGCCGGTTTTAGTCCCGGCTGCTCCACTTCCAATCCAGCTCTCTGCTATGGCCTGGGAAAGCAGTAGAAGATGGCCCAAGTCCTTGGGCCCCTGCACCCTTGTGGGAGACCAGGAAGAAGCTCCCGGCTCCTGGCTTCAGATCGGTGCAGTTCTGGCTCTTGCGGCCATCTGGAGAGTGAAGCATTGGATGGAAGACCTCTCTCTCTCCGTCTCTACCTCTCTCTGTGTAACTCTGTATTTCAAATAATAAAATAAATCTAAAAAAAATAAAGTGAAAGGATAGAAAAAGATATTTCATGCTAACAGAAACCAAAAAAGAGTTAGTATAGCCATCCTAATATCAGATAAAATAGACTTTAACACAAAAACTGTTAAAGAAACAAAGAAGGTACTATGTAATGATTAAAGGATCAATTTAACAGGAAGATGTGACTACAATAAATGTACATGCACCCAATTACAGGGAACCAGGCTATTTAAAAGAAATTTTAATGGAACTGAAGGGAGATACAGACTCCAATACAATAGTAATGGAGGACTTCAATACCCCACTTTCAGCAATAGACAGATAAACCAGACAGAAAAACAGCAAGAAAACAACAGAGTTAATCAACACTATAGACAAAATGGACCTAAAGGATATCTACAGAACTTTCATCCTACAGTTGCAGAAGACAATTCTTCTCACCAGTGTATAGAACTTTCTCTAGGATAGACCTCATGCTAGGCCATAAAGCAAGTCTCAGCAAATTGAAATCATACCATGCATCTTCTTGACCACAATGGAACTGTTAGTTAGGAATTAGCTTATGTGTGTGAGAGAGTGGCTTGAGGAAAGGCATGCAACAGCCTCAGAAGAATCCCAGTATTTTACAATGAAAAATCCATGGTAACTTCCTAAGTGGCCTCAGTCCTTCCTCCAAAGGAAAGCTCTCCAGGCGAGTCATCTCTCTGCTACACCAAATGGGGTATCTGGCCTGATAACATTGAGCAATGAATCCATAATATTCTTCCTCTAAGACAGGAAACCTAGGGGAGGCTCCACTGATGAGGCCAGAATGTGGGGAGGAATTTTCCTATTTTATATTCAGCAAACCTTTTGTCCTGGAGGAGGAGGAGGAAGGGAAGGAGAAACAACAGGAAAAACAGGGTACTCTTTCCTTTATAAACCCCAGTCTGAACATAGACTGTGCATTCAGCTCTCAGCTCTCTGCTAAGCCGCCTGCTTGGCCTGCCAGGTGTGTTCTCTCCATTTAACTTCTTGCACGAAGACAAGAACCCCACTCATCTCTGCCAACAGAATGAAAATGGAAATTACCAACTCTAGAACATATGCGAACACATGGAGACTGAACAACAGGTTCCTGAATGAAGGGTGGGGGGGGAGCATTATAGATCAAATCAAAAGAGAAATCAAAATATTTCTGGAAATGAATGAAGATGACAATACAACATATCAAAACTTATGGGATACAGTAAAAACAGTGTTAAGAGGCAAGTTTATAGAAATTGGTGCTTATAAGAAGAAATTGGAAAGGCACCAAATAAATGAGCTATTAATGCATCTCAAGGACCAAGAAAACAATAACAACGAAGCCCAAAGTTATTAGGAAAAAGGTAACAAAATTTGAGAAGAAATAAACAAAATTGAAGCAAAAAAAAATACAAAAGATCAGTGTAACAAAGAGCTGTTTTTTTGAAAAGACAAAATTGACACGCTTTTGGCCCAATTAACCAAAAAAGAGGGATAAGACCCAAATTAATAAAACCAGAGATAAAACAAAACATATAACAATAGATACTACAGAAATAAAAAGAATCTTCAGGAATTAATATGAAGAGCTGTATGCCAACAAACTGGGAAACCTAGAAGTAATGGATATATTTCTGGACATATGCAACCTACCTAAACTGAGTCATGAAGACTTAGAAAACCTAAAGAAACCAATAACCAAGATTGAGATAGAATCAATAATAAAGACCCTCTCAAAAAAGAAAAGCCCAAGGCTGGGTGTCTTCACTTCTGAATTCCACCAGACATTTAAAAAAGAACTAATTGCAATTCTTCTCATGCTATTCAAAACAATTGAAAAGGATGGAATCCTCTCAAATTTATTCTATGAAGCCAGTATCACCTTAATTCAAAAAACCAGAAAAAGATACAATAGAGAAGGATAACTATAGACCAATTCCTCTGATCTACATAAATACAAAAGTCCTCCACAAAATGCTAGCCAATAGAATCCAACAACACATCAGAAAGATGACTCACCCAGACCAAGGGGGATTTATCCCTGGTATGCAGGGATGGCTCAACATTTGCAAATCTATAAACATGATACATCACATTAACAAACTGAAGAAAAAAACCATATGGTTATCTCAAATGATGCAGAGAAAGCATTTGATAAAATGCAACATCTTTTCATGATGAAAACCATAAGCAAATTTGGTATAGATGGAAATTCTTCAACACAATCAAGGCAATTTACAATAAACCCACAACCAGCATCATTTTGAATGGGGAAAAATTGGAAGCATTCCCACTAAGATGCACAGACAGTCAAAGATGCCTACTCTCACCATTATTATTCAATATAATCCTGGAAGTTCTAGTTTAGGCAACAAAAAGAAATCAAAGAGATACAAATTGGGAATGAGGAAGTAAAACTATCTCTATTTGTAGATGATATGATTCTATATATAAGGGATACAAAAGACTCCACCAAGAGATTTTTGAAATTCATAAAAGATTGATTTCAAATAGAATACCAATGACATTATTCTCAGATCTAGAAAACATGATGCTGAAATTCATATGGAAACACAGGAGACCTGGAATAGCTAAAGTAACCTTATAAAACTAAAACAAAGCCAGAGGCATCACAATACCAGATTTTAAGACATACTACAGGGCAGTTACAACCAAAATAGCCTGGTCCTGGCATGAAAACAGATGGATAGGCCAATGGAACATAATAGAAATAGAGAAATCAATCCGTAGACATACAACCAACTTACCTTTGACAAAGGAGCTAAAACCAATCCCTGGAGCAAGGACAGTCTCTTCAACAAATGGTACTGGAAAAACTGGATCTCCACATGCAGAAGTGTGAAGCAAGAACAATACCTTGAGTCTTAACACAAAAATACACTCAAAATGGATCAAAGACCTAAATCAATGACATGATGCCAACAAGTTACTAGGGAACATTGGGGAAACCCTGGAAGGTACTGGCACTGACAGAGTTCTTGGAAAAGACCCCAGAAACACAGGCAATCAAAGCCAAAATTCACAAATGGGATTAATTCAAATTGAGAAGCTCTACACTGCAAAAGAAACAATCAGGAAAATGAAGAGGCATCTGACAGAATGGGAGAAATTTGCAAACTATGCAACTGATACAGGATTTTATCCAGAATCTATAAAGAGCTCAAGAAACTCAACAAAAAACAATCAAGTTAAGAAATGGGCAAAGGACTTGAACAGGCATTTTTCAAAAGAGGATATCCAAATGACCAACAGACACATGCAAAAATGCTCAGGATCACTAGTAGTCAGGGAAATGCAAATCAAAACCACAATGAGGTTCCACCTCACCCTGTTAGAATGTCTTTCATACAGAAATCAACAAACAAATGCTGGTGAGGATGTGTGGAAAAAGGTACCCTAATCCACTATTGGTGGGGATATAAACTGGTACAGCCACTGTGGAAGACAGTATGGAGATACCTCAGAAATCTGAATATAGACCTTCTATATGATCCAGCCATCCCACTCCTGGGAATCTACCCAAAGAAAAAGAAATCAGCATATGAAAGAGTTATCTGTACCCCACATTTATTGCAGCTTAATCCATAGTAGCTAAGATATGAAATCAACCCAGATGTCTGTCAACTGTAGACTAGATAAAGAAATTATGATATATGTATACCATGGGATACTACACTGCAATAAAAATGAAATCCTGTTATTTGTGACAAAATGGTTGTAACTGGAAAACATTATACTTAGTGAAATAAGCCAGTCCCCAAAAGACAAATACCACACGTCTCCCTGATCTGTGGTAACTAATAGAGTACATAAAAGGTGATCTATAGAAGTGAAATTGACACTTTGTGATGCAGTGACTTTCAACAGCCTTTGTCTTGACTGTTGAGGAACAATTTTCATTTTCATATTGTTTATTGAACTCTTAGTGTAGGGTTAATCTTATGTGTATAAAGTCAATTAAAAATAGATCTTAGTTAAAAATAAGAATTGGAATAGGGAGGTGGAAAAAGGATGGAAATATGGGTGGGAGGCAGGGTAGTGTGGGAAGAATCACAATGTTCCTGAATTTTTATATATGAAATGCATGAGGTTCATAGGTAAATAAAAGGTTTATAGGTTAAAAAAAGGGACAAAAATCACAGAATAATTTCAATAACACAGAAAAAGCATTTAACAAAATCCAACAATATTTATAATATTAACACTAAATAAACAGGAATAGAATGGAACTTCTTCAATCTGCTAAAGGGCATCTATGAGAAACCAATAGTTATGTGATACTTAATCTAAATATGATCTAATCGTGAAAAACAACACCTTTACCCTAAGAATGGAAGAAGTTAATTTCAAATTATATATCTGATAAGGAACTACTGTGGAGAATACATAAAAAATACTTATAACTCAACAATGTTCATATTCATAAAGATATAATGCAATTTTAAAATGTGTGGAAGATTTGAATAGATACTTCTCCAAAGAAGAAATGCAGATGGCTAGTAAACACATGAAAAGATGTTCCACATTGTTAGTTATTAAATAAAATCAAAACCACAAAAAATACCATAATCAAGTGGGATTTATCCCAGAGATGAAAGGATGGGCTAGCACACACAAATCAACAAACATAGAGAATCAATAAAATGAGGGGAAAAGTCATTCAATTATCTCAATAGTTTTAGAAAAAAGAATTCAATAAAAGTCAACATCTGTCAATGTTTAAAAATGCTGAAAGTATTAGGCATAGAAATAAATGTACCTCAAAACAATAAAGGATATATGTGACAAACTTATATACTATATCTTACTGAATGGCAAAAAGCTTAATTTCCTTTAAGATCAGGAAAAAGGCTACAACATTCCCTCTTGTCACTCTTATTCAGTATAACATTTGAAGTCTTAGCCAGAGCAATAAGGCAACAGAAATAAAATTCAACCAAATAGGAAAGTAGGAGATCAAATTATCTGTGTTTGTAGGACACACGCACATACACACACACATACACACACAGTGCAGGTTGCACCAAAAACCACAACTGATAAATAAATTCAGTAAGCTTGAAAGACACAAATTAAACATAAAAACTAGTAGTTTTTTATAGATGAGTAATGAAATTCTTGAGAAAGAAATCATGAAAGCAATACTGTTCACAGTTGCCATAAACTAAATTAGATAAATAAGAATACATATAACCAAATGAATGATATCTATAATAAAATGATAAAACATTGATGAAAGAAATTGAAAATGACACACACAAATTGAAAGGCAGCCATGTTCATGGACTAGAAGAAATAATGTTTTAAAAATCCACAATACCCAAAGATACTATCACAGGTAATATAGATTTAATGCCATTCCTATGAAAATAATGATCAAATAAAAAGTTTCTAGTTAAAAGAAGAAGAAAAATCTTTTTAGTGAATGGTGTGGGGGAAAACTAGATATCTATATGCAGAAGACTGAAACCAGACATCTACCTCTCATTCTATACAAAAATCAGCTAAAAATGGATCTAAGTGTTAAATGCAGTCAAACAACTATGGAAGTACTAGAAGAAAACAGAAGAAATGCTTCAATACATTGGTTGGGCAGAGATTTTTTTTGATCTGACCCCCATGGCATAGGCAATCCAACAAAAAATTGACAGATGTGATTATATCATATTAGAAACCTGTACAGCCTAGAAAACAATCAACAAAATGAATATATAACATACAGAAGGGGAGAAAATATTTGCAGAGTATTATTCTGACAAGGTAATAATTTCCAGAATATATGAGCAACTTAAACAACTCAACAAAGCAAACATCAAAGAATCTGACTTACAAATGGTGAATGGGGGTGGGCATTTGTCACAGTGATTAGGATGCTCTTTGGGAGGCCTGCAGCCCATACTTGAGTGCCTGGGATCAAGTACCAATTTTACTTCTGATTTCCACTTCCAGCTAATACACAGGAGGCAGCTGGTGATGGCCTAGGTACTTGTGTTCCTGCTACCCACATGGGAGACCCAGATTGAGTTCTAGGCTCTTGTTTGTGGCGGGCATTTGGTGAGTTAACCAGTGGATAGAAATCTCTTTCTGTCTCTCTGCCTTTCAAATAAAAAGAAATTAAAAATGGGTCAATGACTTGAATAGACAACTCTCAAAAGAGGACATACAAATGGCCACCAAGTATATGAAAAAATACTTAGTATCACTAATTATCAGGGAAGTACAAATCAAACCACAATGAGCCTAGTTAAAAATGTTATTTTCAAAAAAAATAGGGTAAAAATGCTGGTAAGAATGGAATGGGGAAATCACATATGCTTTTTGGGGGAATGCAAATTACTAGAGCCATTATGGAGAATAGTATGGAAGTTACTCAAAAAACCAGATGGGGCAGCCCTGTGGCTTAATGATTTAAGCTGATGCCTGCAATGCTGGCATCCCACATAGGTGCCGATTCAAGTCCTGGTAGCTCCACTTGCAGTCTAGCTCCCTGCTAACTCATCTGGGTAAGTAGCAGCAGATTGTTCAAGACCCTGAGCCCCTGCACTCATGTGGGAGTCCTGGATGGGTCTCCTGGCTCCTGGCTTTGGCCTGGTCTACCTCCTTCATTGTGGCCAACTGGGGAGTGAACTAGTGGATGAAAGATATCTCTCTCTCTCCCTTTCTCTCTCTCTCTCTCTCTCTCTCTCTCTCTAACTCATCCATTCAAATGAAGAAAATAAATCTTTTTAAAAATATATTTAAGGGGCTGGTGCTATGGTGCAGCGGGTTAACGCCCTGGCCTGAAGTGCCGGCATTCCATATGGGCACCGGTTGAAGACCCGGCTGCTCCACTTCCTTCCAGCTCTCTGCTCTGGCCTGGGAAAGCAGTAGAAGATGGCCCAAGTCCCTGGGCCCCTGCACCAACTTGGGAGACCTGGAAGAAGCTCCTGGCTCCTGGCTTCGGATTGGTGCAACTCCAGCCATTGTGGCCAACTGGGGAGTGAACCTCTGGAAGACCTCTCTCTCTCTCTCTCTCGCTCTCTCCCTCTCTCTTTCTCACTCTCTCTGCCTCTCCTCTATGTGTAAATAAATCTAAAAATAAATAAATCTAAAAAAAAAAGAAAAAATATTTTAAAAAGACTAGAAATGCAACTACTATAGGATCCTGTATTCCCACTACTGGGAATATATCCAAAGGAAGTTGAATCAATATATGGAAGAAACATTTGCACTCATTAGTTTATTACAGCACTATTTGCAATACCCATGACATGGAGCCAACCAAGATGTCCATCCATGGATGAATGGATAAAAAAAATGTGTTGCATACATACATGGAATAGTGTTTAACCATAAAAAGAATGAATGAAAGTCTGTTGTTTGCTGCACAATGGATGGAACTAGAGGACCTAATGTTAAGTAAAGTAAATAAGTCAAATACTGCATGTCCTTTCTTTCATGTGCATATTAAAAAGTTGATATAAAAGAAATAGAGAATAGAACATTGGTTACTAGAGCTTGGGAAGGGTGTGGGGTGAGGGGTGGAGAGAGGCTAGTTAACAGGTGTAGGTGTGTAGGTGGATAGGAGGAATAACTTCTCATGTTCCATGTCACAATAGGATAACTATGGTTGATGACAACTAATGGAGTATTTTCAAAATAGATATTAGGAAAAAAAGGGACTTTAAATGTTTCTAGCCTACAGAAATGATAAATGTCTGAGGTGATATACAGTTACCTTTATGTGATCATTATATATATGACTTGAAATGCCACGCTCTACCTCATAAACTTGTGTAATTACTATGTATCAATTAAAAATAAAAATATAAAATTATGGAGCTGTTATAGCAACACTTGTTGAAACAAATGTTTTAAATTTATAAAAGGAAAAAGTGATTAAATAGCAGTAACTTGGATGATGACTATAACTTTCCATGAAAATTGAAGGAGATAGCGAAGAAAATTATCTAACAAACCCAACATTCCCAAGATTGCTTGACTGGATGCAAGAGGGAAGTGGGCAAGAAAGAAAAGTACCTATAAACTGTGTGTCAGACTTATAAGAATTTCATTTGTCCAGTCAACACATGCCTGAGTTATAGCTAGAAGAGGAGACTATTTTTAAAAAATCTAAATTTAGAAGGCAGGAAAAAACCCATCTTTTGCTTGTGCCTCAGTTTCCAGCATCATGAACCAGACATCAGTGCTGTGAGTTCAGTCAGCTTTGAGGGTAGATGATTGCTGTGCAAGGAAGCCAGAGGTGACAGCAAGCGCTCCTTACCTGAGACTGAAGAGGACATTTCCATCCGGGTGTACTCGCAGCATGATGTTCTCCACAGTTGTGTCATGGATAAAGGATCTTTTAGAATGGACAAAAAAGACATCAGGCACCCAAATCTTTTTGATCAATCTATGATCAAAAGTCATGCTTTTGTTTGTTCTGCTTGGAAAGGAGAGCCTCTCATCTTTCCAGTAATGCCTGAGATAAAAAGTCATTGTAAAGTCCTAGGCAGAAAGAAAAACAGACCAATCAAAACCAGTAGGCGGTTCAGGATGACCACTGCAATACCTTTAGTGCTAGCAATGATGGACATTGGTGTCAATGACTTAAGAGTTAGTGGCTTCTGTGGAAGACAGTATAGAGATACCTCAGAAATCTGAATGCAGACCTACCATATGACCCAGCCATCCCATATGAAAGAATTATCTTAACCTCCATGTTCATTGCAGCTCAATTCACCATAGCTAAGATATGGAGTTAACCCAGGTGTTCATCAGCTGTTGATTGGATAAAGAAATTATGGTATATGTACACTATGGGAGTACTACTCAGCTGCAAAAAAATAAAATAAATAAAATCCTGTCTTTTCTAACAAAATGGATAAAACTAGAAACCATTATACTTAATGAAATAAGCCAGTCCCCAAAAGATAGATAACATATGTTTTCCCTGATCTGGGGTAACTAACAGAATACCTAAAATGTAATATATTAGAGTGAAATGGACATTTTAAGATTCAATAATTGTTTACAACCCATGTCTCTTCTGTTGAGGAACAGTGGTTTTTTTTTTTTTTTCCTTCAAAATATTTGTTGAACTCTTTATTTAGTATAGGGTTAACCTTATGAGTGTATTAAGTAAACTGAAAATAGATCTTTGTGAAAATTAAGAGTGGAGAATAGGAGAGGGAGGAGGAAGAAAGGTTGGAGTATGGGTGGCAGGGAAGGCAGGGTGGTAAGTATCAGTATGTTCCTAAATCTGTATAGATGAAATGCATGAAACCTGTATAACTTAAAATTTAAACAAGAGTTAGGGCTTATACTATTGTATTTTCAAGTATGTTTGGTGTAAAGCTAATGAGTTGAAGTTTTGAGCTTCTCCTTTACAGGGACTCTGGTGAGTGTTGAGAGTTTCTAGAAGTTACTGAGCATTCAGGCTGGGGAAGGGTAGTCAGGTTATAACAGGCAGCATGACGACATCAGCTTGTGGGTAAATTACCTAGAGCTCTCCAAAGAAATGGACCTGAAGCACCACTCTGATTGCTTTTTTATTGGGATTTCTTTTATAAATCTAAATATATTCACTTTAAAAGTAGATTTTATATTCGTGACCTTGTATTATTTTTTAAAGATAATCCTCTAAATGGAATAAACTACAGTGCCATAAAAATATGAATATACCAGTTATTGGAGCTTTTGGTAGAAAGCAAGTTATCAGAGGTCCTGGGACAAAGACAGTGATCTTCCTCTTGAGAGACAGAATATCATGAAATGGTGCCTCTCAAAGTTTAGTGTGTGAAAGAATCACCTGCGAAGTTTGTTAAAATGGCATATTCCCCAGAAGCTAATTCCCAGAGATTCTGATTCAGTGCAGGGTGCACTGCAGTTGTAAGAATGCACAGATGAGAGGAAAAAAATATGTTAGCAACAAATTAACAACCTAGTCTATGATTTGAGTTTCGTTTGGTTCTTAGAGATTACATTTAACATTTTGCCTGTTTTAACAGAAACTCTCCTGGCTTCAACCAAGTCACTGGGTATGGACAATGATACTATGTTTCACCTTTCGCAATTCTTTACTTATCACCATCTCTTACTTCCCAACACTAATCCTTGAGCTGATGAATATAAGAGGACTTCAGAATTTATCATACAAAGAATATATCTCAGCAAGCTATAAATAAGTCATTATAATTATGAGCTAGTTTGTTTTTCCTAGGTTCAGAATAGAGGTACATTGTATTATTGCTCTGGCTTAATCTGAGAGCATTAGACATGTATAATTTTGGATTAGGGTAAGGGCAAATAAATAGAATGATTCATTCATTGACATAACATTACTCTATAGGGAACTGTGTGGGTTACAGCACAGATTGCCTTAACAAGCATGCATTTACAATTAGATGTTCAATCTGATCTGAAGGCCACTGGGCAGGTACTGAATTTATGAAGTCAAATAGCAGACATGGCTGTATATCAGCGACAGAGCAGTGTCACCACCAGCTGATACTATTACCAAGAGGAGGAGCTGGCTGAACAGCATGCTGGGAGCAGAGCAAAACAAAAGGGACTGAAAGTGAATTTAGGGTGGGGCAGAGGGAGTGGGACAAAGAGGGTGAGAAGATAATAATGGAAAGCAAACAAGCAAACAAGCAAACAAGCAAACACTGAGGGGAGGGCACCGATGATTAGAAAGCACTTTCAGACTGAGCAAGGTGAACCCGTCACAGCTTGAACTGATAGCAAACAGGAAAGCTAACCGCATTCAGGGAAAGATGAAGTCCAGGGAACAGCACTGTGGCACAGCAGGTAAAGCCACTGCCTGCGATGCCAGCATCCCATGTGGGTGCTGCTCCTCTTCCAGTCCAGCTCCCTGAAAATGTGCCTGCGACAGCAGTGGAAGATGGCTCAAGTCTTTGGGCCCCTACCACCCATGTGGGAGACCTGGAGGAAGCTCCTGGCTCCTGGCTTCAGGCTGACACAGCCCTGGCTGTTGTGGACATCAGGGGATGGAAAATCTCTCTCTCTTTCTGTAACTAACTTTCTTTTTTTTTTTTTTTAAGATTATTTATTTATTTATTTGACAAGTAGACTTACAGACAGTGTGAGAGAGAGAGACATAGAGAAAGGTCTTCCATCTGATGATTCACCCCCCAAATGGCCGCAACAGCCCGAGCTACGCTGATCCAAAGCCAGGAGCCAGGTGCTTCCTCCTGGTCCCCATGCAGGTGCAGGGCCCAAACACTTGGGCCATCCTCCACTGCCTTCCTGGGCCACAGCAGAGAGCTGGACTGGAAGAAGAGCAACCGGGACTAAAACCCTGGCGCCCATATGGGCTGCTGGCGCCACAGGCGGAGGATTAACCTAGTGCGCCACCGCGCCGGCCCATAACTGACTTTCAAATATATAAATCAATACTTTTTTTTTTTTTTAAAAAAAAAAAAGATGAGCAGTATTAGGTACTGAAGAGTAGAGACATTGAGAATTTTAGATGCAGATTGGGTCATTCAGAAATAACTTGGATATTATGCCAGAAAAAGAGAGATAAGAGCTGTTCATGTAGTAGGAATGGCTAGAGAGTATCAGTACAAATTGCCTTTGGTTAGGAAAGGGTCAAAATATTCTAGATCAGGCCTTCTGAGTAGAGTCCTATTGACACTCTGAGAGCAGGATGGCAAAACAAAGGAAGTTTAATCTAAGGCTTGTATTGAACTGAAATAAATATTGAATTAGGCAATGATGAGGACTAGCAGGATTGCTAGCTGAGTTTACAGACTGAAATGAGGTACAGTGGGTCACAGAAGATTTTTGTTTAGACAAAAATCTCTGAAATTTTTGTGCCCTGAACTTGTCATTCAGTTAATGCTTTAGAGGAATCCCTATCAATAACAATATCCTTAAGTATATACAGGAAATGCTATTTGATCTTAGTACTTTATATTTTCTAGGTCCTGCCCCTTGGAGACGCTTACTTTGCTTGTTTTCTCTAATTCTCCTTTCATATTTTATCTTTAATTCTGATATTTGCACATTATAAAGATAAAAGATCTAAATTTCAGAACTTTATTCTATAGGTCACTGTATATGTTACAATTATCAGAAATACTGTCATTCCAAAAAGTATCCAAAAGCAACTTCTGAACATTTCATAAGGACACACATGTAAAAGATTCCAGAAAAGTGAACGAAGCCCAGAGGTTGACAGAAATAAAAATACCTATTAAATGAACAGATTGGAAAAACAACTAACTAAATTTTCAAGATGGAAATGGAGTTTGAAAAGAAAGCAGTTTAACTTTTCCCCATTTTTGGTAGTGGTAATCCTGGGCTTTATTAAACACCAAAACAAAACAAAACCCCAGGCTGCTTTATTTTAAGTGGAGAATGAAGGACAATGAGCATCTGCCTAGGGCTGCAATCACATAGGGCGCCAAGGACCAGGTGAGTGATTTCAACAAAGCAGCAGGCTTCAAAGAGCACAGCAAGGCATGGCTTCCAGGGCAAACTCGACAAGGCACAGGCTCTCTCTAGAGGATTCAAAAATTAGACTGCTTAGTACTTTGGGTGATGGTAGTGGTGGTGAACAAAACTAACATTCAGCTGAATACAAAATTGAAACCCAAAGGAAAACCAAACCTGGGGCCGGCACTATGGCGCAGTGGGTTAACGCTGTGGCCTGAAGTGCCGGCATCCCATATGGGCAACAGTTCAAGACCCGGCTGCTCCGCTTCCTGTCCAGCTCTTTGCTGTGGCCTGGGAAAGCAGTAGAAGATGGCCCAAGTCCTTGAGCCCCTGCACCCACTTGGGAGACGTGGAAGAAGCTCCTGGCTCCTGGCTTCGGATCTGCACAGCTCTGGCCGTTGTGGCCATCTGGGGAGTGAACCAGCAGATGGAAGACCTCTCTCTCTCTCTCTGCCTCTCCTCTCTGTGTAACTCTGATTTTCAAATAAATAAATAAATCTTTTTTTTAAAAAAAAGCAAATCAAAACATATCCATAATCTGCATCTAAGGAGTAGGTACCTGATAAGACCCTTGCCATTAACACTTGGGCGTGGTATAATATTGATAGGAAACAAAAGGGGGCGAGTGTTCAGCACAGAGTTTAGAACACTACTTGGAAGCTTGAGTCCCATGTGAGGTGCCTGAATTTGAGCCCTTTCTCCACTTGTGATTTCAGCTTCTGGCAACTGTGTACCACATGAGGCAGCAGGTGATGGCCCAAGTAATTTTGTTCCCTGTTAGCCATGTGGGAGACTTGATTGAGTTCCTGGCTTCTAGCGGTTGAGGGTACTTGGGGAATGAACCAGTAGATGGGAGATTTCTCTTTGTTTTTCTACCTTTCAAACGAATAAAATAAAAGACACAAACGTAAGAAATGAGTGATGAAAAAGACAGCACAATTGAGGAGAACAAAATAAGATGGAGTGAGTGAAATATATGAACATTGAGCAATCAGGTAAGAACAAGGAAACAGACACTGAGAATTTGAAACTATAAAGACATTCATTATTTGGCACAGAAAAATAAGCTGAAAGGGGCTAAACGGAACTCTACTATATCAATAAATTCACAGAAGAATAGGACGTCAAAAGGAAACAGATGCAAAGAAGCATGTAGGTGCTTGTGCATGTAAGTTGGTGATGGTGTTAACTATTCTTTTTTAGGGGGAGATCCTGAAAATTATAGAAATTACTTAAATGAGAAATTATTTAAATGAAAAATTATGTAGACAAGGAGGTTGGTTCTCAAGTAGAAATAAAGGAAATAAAATGGAAGAATTATGATAGGGGATATTAAAACATAAAAAAGCTAAAATGCTAAAGCCAAGTTAAGGGTGGGAATGAAAAAATGAAAAGGGAAGGCATACAAATGACAGAAGGCAGGAAAGGGCTAAAAGGAAGGGTGAGGATAGCAACCATTGAACAGTCTGAAGTTTCCTGGGTAGTAATTCATGAACAATACCTTATGAAAATGCAGCTGTTATGTTGCAAAATAAAATAATCCTAGTCTCTTCCTAAAATACAGGGGAATAGGGGCGGGCACTGTGGCACAGTGGGCAAAGCCACTGCCTGTGGTGCTGGCATCCTATAATGGTGCCGGTTTGAGTTCTGGATGCTCCACTTCCAATCCAGCTCCCTGCTAATACGCCTGGGAAAACAGTCAAAGATGGCCCAAGTCTTTGGGCCCCTGTACCAACATGGGAGACTGGGAGGAAGCTCCTGATTCCTGGCTTTGGGGTTGGCCCAGCCCAATGTTGCAGCCATTTGGGGAGTGAACCAGCAGATGCAAGACATCTCTGTCTTTGTCTCTGCCTCTGCCTCTTTGTAACTTGGCCTTTCAAATAAATAAATAAATAAATATTTAAAATATAAGGGAATAGACAAAAGTTTCTTAAAGTTTTATTCTCACGCATTTAAAAAAATCCTTTGTTCTCTGTCACTAATTATCTACAGCTGAACAAAATTAATGTCAACTGAAACACGTGGAAGCAGTTAATAAAGCCTGGTACAAGGGCCTATTATTTTATGCTTAAGGATTCATAGATGTGATTTCCTACTCTAATACATTATAATCATGTTTATACAGTTATTCTCAGTTCATGTTACACAGATAACTTTATCATAATGTTCTTGATTGCCCACTGCTGTAAAACCATTAGGGGGAAAAAGAGATGAGTAGGAAAGAAATCCAAGGGCAGAGAGCAGGATAGAAAAAAACAACCACAGTGCTATTATTAAGCAAAGTAGGAAAGATAAATAATATACATAATTAAAATGATTTATTAAAACACCCATGATTTTGACACTATTCAGTTTCTACCCTTTCAGAAAAAGACCAATATCCCTTGGGGAAACTTACCATGTTAACCTCTGAAATGCTGTCAATGCTTTCAACCTGGACATCTATACCTACGGGCACCGGTGAACCTTTGGAAGAATAGGTAATTCGTTGAGAAATGCAGCACAATTATTTGAGAAACATTCAAAGTAGAGAAAGATCAACAGTCATAGGTTGCAAAGAATTGTTTTTCAAGTTTAATGGAACATTCTTCCATTATGTATTGAATCAGTTAATGTACATTCAATCAGAATAAAGGCATGTGTGTAATAAATGTTATTCCAGTGATCATAGGTCATTTGCTTGGGAACATTTCAATATTTTCCTTCTAGAGGATAGAAGTGGTGTTCCAGTTTATTTCTATTTTTTATGTCTATTTTTTAGCTAGTCATGACATAAAAAGGAACGAAGTTCAGAGCATACAGATTTATACTTCTCACTGTAATGGTCTCTCTTAGAGTCGGGGAGTGTCACAGAGGCCTTGACCCTGGGCTGTGTCAAAACATTTTCTCTCTGGCCAAAATCAATCCACCTTCCCTTTATGTAGTGGTTGACAGACTGGAGGAATGCAGATGATAGTGCAGTGGGTGCGTCCCACAGATGCCGAGTCAGAAGTGTCCCTTTGCTGATTGTCAGCTACCACAGGCTGCATTTGGAGAGAAGCAAACATCCTTAGAAACACATTTGATGAGAACGGACTGAAAGTTGGCACTGGAGCAATTGTAGCCAGAAAGCCGCTAAGACTTGTCTGAAACTGAGTCTCTCTGAATCAAGTTCATGAGCCCAGAAAACCCAAACAACAACACAAGGGAACCCAGAGTAGACTAAGCTACAGTTTTTCCGAGTGACTCCTGACAAAGGTTTCACCACTTCCTGTGTGAAGGGAAACTGATGTTAGTAACTTCGTCATTTAGTTTTGTGTATTAAATTTGATACCTACATGAGTATATGTTAAAATAATTTATATACTTATACATAATCTTCACATGTTTGTTCCCATAAGGAGCCTTTCTCAATTAAACTTCATTGTCTACAGAGTCAACTGTTGTTGAAAAAATGTGACTATTGCCTGAATGGATCCCAGCTGCCCGTTTTAGCCATGGTTCTGGGAGGTAGCAGGGTCAGGCCTGAACAGCTTCATTCTGGGCCAAGAACAGTCGAATGTGCGACATGTGATATAAATGTGGATACAATTCAACAGCTTTTTAAATGCACAATGCAGTGTAAATTGTATTGCCAGTCCCTGTCTCTCCCGTGAATCTCCCATTAATTGCCAATGTTACCTTCATTTTCTCAATGTCAGATGCCCATTTTTGTTCCTGAAGTACTTACCTTCAATGCATTCCTTATTTGGAAAGGTTTCAGTTGGCCAGGCACTGGCCTTTCACTCAAATATAGCTTTAGGCCTGAGGATACTTTATTTGCATCTTACCCACCAACTTCTTCCTGCCAATATTGGATGCATCACATCCTATAACACTAACAATGACAATTCTATCACAATGCTTAATGGTAACTTGGGAACAACTAAGTATTATTCTTCATATGGTTTGCTAGTTTCTTATTTATGCATTTTAATTTTATTTATTTTCCCCCTTACATTACTAGGGTTACCAAAATAACGTTTCATGAAAATATCTTGTTCATGGTCCTACCTGGCACTTCCTGGTGAGTAAATCCTTCCATTAACTCCAATACTCCAACATAACAAAAGATTTGGAAAGGTTTTAAAGAAGTGGCACATGTCTTAGACAAAATTTGGAGTCACATAGATCAGAATCTGAACACCCAATTCCATGACTATTACCTGACCTAGTGTAAATAACATCTCTAAGCTTAGCATCCTTATCTATAAAATCTGAGTGAATGCCCACCTTGGAGACACAATTGAGGACCAGATGTGACATAGTTACCGAACTTAATTAGTGCTTAACAAGTGGCACAAAATAAATCTCACTGCTACTATAATTAACCAAAAATGTGAACCTGCTTTTAGGAAAATAAGCCACTATTTCAATTCCACACTCAAACATTCAGACAATCAGTCCACCCTTCACTCAGGGGGAAACAGGAAGATACAGTGCTTTCCATCATTTATTTCCGACAAAACCAGAGGACAACTTGGATGCTGCTGGCTATGTTTGCAAGCCTGCGGGCAGGCTCCTGAAGCTGCCACACAGGACCTCTGCACACTGCCGCGGGCGAGGCGCTGGAGCCCCAGGTTGCTTGGAGGCCGGCCTGAGAGGCTGGCCAGGGTCCTCTAGGAATGAGTTCCTGTGAATATCTTGGCCATCTTCTTTCCGTCCTCCTCGGTTATCCTGTGCTCGTTGGGATGTGCTCTCTGCTCTCTGTCCCCAAGGAAAATATTCTGGGGTATTATCTGGTCCTATTCTGTTTCCTTTGAGCTCCATGATCCAGTGGGCCTTACTCCTTGTGCTAAGAACCTGTGGTATTCCTGAGTTCAGAGTAGAGGGTGAGGGGCAAGAAAAGGCAAGACACAGAATCCTAGGACAAAAGTTCCCAAGAGCAGTCCTTTTACAGACAAGGAGCAGAGTCACGGGAAAGGTGGCTATCACACAGAAGGGTTAAACATCATGGATTTGTAGTCACGTAAAACCTGAGACACAGCCAAACTTCTGCAGATCTCTGAACTCCTCATACCTCAGTTTGCTAATCTGTAAAAGCTAGGAAATAAACATATGGTACCTACATGATAGGGCTGCTGTGGGGCTCTGAATAGTCCAGTCCTTAGCCTAACCCCGCCCAAATGTTTTAACGACCACCTTATCCTTATCTACTGGATCAGTAGTAACAGCACGAATAATTGGATAAAAACTCAGCCATTAGAGATATAAAGCATTTAACATGGAGTAAAAAATGATATCAACATTAACCTTCATGATTATATTACTAATTTCTCAGACTCAGCAACTGGGTATTAACTGGTAAAGATGAATGAAGGCTTGTGTTTTATGATCTTGCCTTTTTATAATCCTTATATGCATAAAAACACATCTGGTTTGTATGGAGGCTAGAATAAGGAGGGTTAAATTCAAGTTATTTAATTTATTTGTTTAGTACACTTAAAATACACTATATATTATTTCCTGTGATCATTACAGCCACTTAGCTGGGTAGAACTGATTTCCGCTCTACTTGACAAATGAAGAAACTCAAATTCAGAGAGGTTGCGACACTTGCCCAAAACCCAAAGCTAGCTAATGATAGGGTTACAGCCAGGTCTTTTGATTCCCAAGATAGGCCTCTTATTGGACCAGCAGAGCCTGTTCTAACAGCTGTTGTAACTCTAGCCTTTGTCTTCACGACGTAGCCATATCTAGATGCTGAATTGATTTCACTTTGAAGAAACAAAGAAATGATCATCTCTAAGAGTAAAACAAAGCTCTCAGTGATAGGAGATGTACTGGGTAGGAGAAACATAAATAAAGAAAATGAGCTGCAATTTATAACCCAAGTTAAACAAAAAGCTCCCCGAAATTTATATCCTCCTGTTTCCACATAATGAGTCAATTAATCTTCTAATGCTTTATAAAAGTAAAAAACACTGCAGTAGCAGCTGGTTTTAATGTTAAAGCTAATTAGGAAAACACATTAAGGCAGGAGAAGTGCTGAAGTTACATTTCGCTCAAGAGGAAAGAAGTATGTGCATGTGTTTGTGTTCTGGACACAAGAAAGAGAAGATAAATTAAGGCTTGTCTTTGGCATCCCGCAGCCCGATTTCCCCAAGGATGGCCGCCATGAGGGAGCAGAGAAATGGGTTGCTGTAGGAGAAGCTGTTCCGACCAGGACAGGCAAAAGGCTAAGAACTACGTTTCACATGGTGATCGGACTGACACTTTTGACTGAATTTGTGGATTTTTCTGCCTGAACATGTAGGCCATTTGGTCACGATTTAGCCTCAGTGTATGACTGTCAGAAACATTTCTTAATTGTGAGATGATTTGCCATCTGTCACTAAGTAGCACATTTCAATTGTATTTTTAATAACCCCACAAGATAGCCTCAGGAAAAATAAATTCAAAAATGCATTTTTTCACAGAGGCAGGATTTAGGCCTAGTGATTAGGACATGGCTTGGGATGCCTGCGTCCCATGCCAGACTGCCTGGGTTTGAATCCCAGCTCTGTCCCCAATTCCCCCACCCCGGGAGACAGGTGGTGACGGCCCAAGAGCTTGGACCCGTGCCAGCCAGAATGGAGATCCAGATGGAGTTTCTGACTTTCGGCTTCTGCCTGGCCCAGCCTTAGCTGTTGTGGGCATTTGGAGAGTTAGCCAGTGGGTGGAAGATCTTTCTCTTAAATGAATTAATAAAATACACAGAAAAATGAATTTTCACTTGGAAAATCCTAATGTGCATCTCTAACAGATCAAGCAAAGTGAAAATGCGTGGCCAACTTTCTGTTACTCTGGGAATGGGATGATTTAGAGGATGAGGAATGAAGGCATAAACATTTGAAGATACAAGAAAAGTGTGGGCTCTTAATGGTTACCTGTGTGCCTACTACCTGGGGATCTTGTTAAATTGCAGATTTGATTCCAAAGTTTGGTGCGCGCAGGGGGCGGGGGCGCGGTGCTGGGTGTCGGCATTTCTAGCTCCCTGCTGATCCTGCAGGTGGCCTCCAGACACTTCTAGTAACAAGGCATCTCCAGGCTGCTGGCACATCCAAGACGTTCATTCTTCTCTCAGTCTTTCTAGCTTTCAACGGCCTACAGTGATCCCCACAAAAGCCCTTACCTCTAGATAGGAATTTACTTAATTGAGGAACCTAACCTGAGAAGAATTAAGGGGGCTTTTGGAATTGGTGTTGAACAACACCACCTCAAGCTGAGCTTCCAACCGCAGCTCTGGAGCCGCCAGATTCGTCATTCTCGTGGGACTGGCGCCCTCTAGTGTCTGAAAAGATCAATCACTTGGCAAATTTCTCTGAAGATTCTCACTAAATGGTGGGATCTTACAGAGACCAAAGCACAAAATACCTGCCTGACGACGGTAGAGGGGGCTATCCAAACTTTTCAGAGAAGAAACAGGCCTTTCTGAAAATTAGTTAAGGGCTCAAGTGTGTTTAGCAGAAAAAGGAAGATACAACAGAGAGCTAAGTAAATAGTCTCAGAAGGAAATGAAAACTGACCTATTTCCAAACCTGCCTCATTTCAAGGCTTCTAAAATCCTAATTTGAGATCTAATTAGTGTGAGAAATGTTCTGGAAAAAAAAATCAAACTCACCAGGGTTTAATCTGATGCTGGTAATATACTGCAGGGATTCAGTCTCCCCTAGGAATTTGTTGGACATGCAAATTGTTGGCCCCACCCAGACCTCGTGGGGGTGGGGCCCGGTGATCTGCTATCAGAGCCTCCAGGTGGTTCTAAGGCTGGCTACAGCTGCTCACTCATCAAGATCAGACCCATAGAATTGTAACCCAGTGCCTTCCAGGAAGTTAAGCAAATTCTAATAAACCAACCTTCAACCTAACAACTGGATGGCCTGAGTGAGTGTTTGGGCCCCAGCACCCATGGAGGAGACCCGGAAGAAGCTCCTGACTCCTGGGGTAAGCCTGACTCAGTCCTGGTCATTGAGGCCATTTGGGGAGTGAACCAGCAGATGAAAGATCTCTACCTTTCCTCGTCTCTCTGTAACGCTTTCAAATAAATAAATTAATTAAAAAAGAAAATACAACAACTACCTTATACACATTTTTATTTTATCTGTAAACAAATTCATTCTCTGTGGAAGGAATCCACATGCCTGTGGCACTTGCCTTGGTTATAACCTCAACACCCGACCCTGAGCTCTTTCCCACCCAGCCCTGAGCTCTTGAAGCTCTTGTTACTTATCAGAGGTAAGCAGTACCTATTCTACTGTGGAGGAGCCTGCTTCACACCCTCATCCATACTTCCCTCATCTGCACGTCTCTGAAAATTTCTCAGTTCAGGATTTATGGAAATGAGAAGCTTTGGATCAATCAAAGAAGAGGCAGAGTGGATTGAGCAGTAAGCTGGAGAGCTCCGTTTAGCTGGTTGGTTTCCCCGAAGCTGTGCCTTGCTAGGCTAGGAGACTTGGCACTCTCAGCGATGCAACTATTATAAACCATGGGAAGGGAAAAAAGGCTTTGTCCCATCTGTGCACCTCTAGCAAGACCTTCTTCCATCCTACTTCCCTGCTCTTGCACCTGGTTCCAGCACTTAGCATTGTCATGGTCTGGGCACGTCTTAAACTCGCTAAGCCCTAGTTTCCACACTGGGGTATGGAAGGATATGATAGTGCTTGTATCATTGATCCTTATGGAGATGGAATGAGATAGTGCACTGAAGACTTGGGTCAATGTCAATTGCTAAAAGTGATAAAGAGACGAAAACAAAACAAAATGCAGCACAAGTAGTTCATAGGGAACCATGGCTTTGACACATCAGTTCTTCCGGGAAAGCCAAGCATTGCAGTGCTAAGTAATATTCAGTCCGATTTTATGAATAACAGCAAGTAATCCAACTTCCAGATTTCATTGAAAACAATGGTTTGGTATATAGGAAGATGTATCCATTTACAACAGTGTATATAGTAGAAAAATGAGTTTTTCTGGTCAATTTAAAAATGGGTAATTGATCAAGTATTCTTAAGATCTTTCTAAATATTTTTTAAATGATCATCTTTGTGCTTTCATCTTGTTTCAAATTTTCAACTCCATTTTGACAGTCAAATAAGTTTAGATGTGAGCTTTGCAGACAGAATACTCACCTCCAAATCCAGGTCTCATTGCAAAATCGTGTTCCTCTATGTGGAGAAGCTGCTTGTGTTTTGGGCGCCACACTTTGGTACTGTCACCTTTCCACTTGTCTTGTCTGCTGCCCCTCAAAGGGAAAAAATACTTTTGAGCTACTCATGCTTCTAGATATTTTGATTTAGGCTAATCATCTGTGCTCAACATTGCATTTTATGAAGGAAATACAGAAAAGCTCATTTTCTCTGTTCACCTTAAGCCAAAGGCCTGCCAACATTTGCTCCTTATTAAATAAACATAGAACAGCTAAGGCAAACCAAACTTTGGCGCACCTTAAATGAAAAATTGAGTCTGGATTTAATGCATGGAAGGCAATGCTTCTCCAAACATAGTTTTTAGACCTGGGCTATCCCAATTACCTCTAATCAGAATTCAGATTCATGGGCTCCTATTCCAGAGCAACTAAATTAACACCCGGGCCAATGCTGTGGCGCAGCGGGTTAAAGCCCTGGCCTGAAGCTCTGGCATACCATATGGGCGTCGGTTCTAGTCCTGGCTGCTCCACTTCTGATCCAGCTCTCTGCTGTGGCCTGGGAAAGCAGAAGATGGCCCAAGTCCTTGGGCCCCTGCACCCACATGGAAGACCTGGAGGAAGCTCCTGGCTTCGGATCGGCGCAGCTCCGGTCATTGTGGCCAACTGGGGAGTGAACCAGCGGATGGAAGACCTCTCTCTGTGTCTCTACCTCTCTCTGTACCTCTGTCTTTTAAATAAATAAAATAAATCTTAAAAAAAAATAAATTAACACCCAAGGAATCAGCGTTTAGGAATCTACATTTCACCAAGTTACTGATGTGATTCTTGGGTCCTTGAAGCTGAGTAATCTCTGCACCAAGGCAGTGGAAAAAAATTAACACTGCATGATTGTCAACTGATGAAAGTAGTGTTTGCCAAAGACAAAATGTGCAGGAAACACGAGAGCAGCCTGAGAGTGCAGGCAGGAACTCTGCTGGAGCTTCTGGAACTTAGGGGATGGCAAAGATGGGGCCTGATGCCGGGTCAGTCTGTGAAGTAGGTGAGCTCTGTGTTCACGCACAGTTCTTCGGGGCAAAGGCAATGTGGGAGTGGCCCTTTCTCTGAAAGTGTCCTGTGGTGCGAATAAAGCCCTACCTGGTCCTTGAACTTGGACAAGGTGCTGGACCTCCCTACCCATTTTCTGCCCTGTGACACTCACATCCCAGGGATATTGAAACTGTGGCAGCAGCATATCTGTGAGAACGCAACACTTTTGTGAGGGACATGCAAGAGCCTACTCCTGCTGAAGATTGTGCTCTCCTCCTCTTTCCAGAAAAATGTGCCTGTCACCATCACCATCACCATCACCATGGTCAGCAGCTGTAATAATAGAAGGCCCTCAGGGCTCTACTAGGTGAATTCTAGTCACTCTGACTACCTGACATGCTGTTGCACTAATAAAAGTCTAGATGTTGATGTTAATACCTGAGATGAGATCTTTTAACTCAATAAAATGACTTTGATGGGAAGAATTTCAGACCTGAAGTAGCTGGTAGAAGAGAAATGTCCAGGCTTATCAGGGCCTAAGATCACCCACTGTGGTCTTCTAATAGGGAAGCTTATGACTGAAGCCTTCAGTGGTTTATAGATGTATTTTTGCCAATGATAGAATTAAGGAGGTTGGGAGAACTCTACTTTGGGTAGAAGGCAATGAATTTGATTTTAAACATGTTAGGTCACTGAATATGAATATGAATAATTGAACACACAGGCTTATTTTTGCTAACAGCTAGAATTTAAGTAGAAAAAATCTCTAAGGAGCTAGAATGAACTATTTATTAAAAATGATAGCAGCTAGCTTTTTTTTTTTTTTTTAATTAAAGGCCTACTACGTTCAAAGCACCAAGCCAGATGTCTTGTAAACATCGTCTTCCTTGGCATACATCCCAATCATCTGGTTTCCTGGGCCCTGTGCCCAGAGTTTCTGATTCAATAAGTTTGGGGTATGAGAATTTGCATTTATAAGAATTTCTCAGAAGAACAACTGGCATAGAAAATAGTAGGCATGTAATAAAAGCTAGCTAGTTGTTGTGTTAAGAAAAATGGAAATCTAATTTTAGCTGGAAACTCGTGAAAATTTGTGAATTGCTTTGGTAATATTTTATAAAATACAACTAAGTGGCATGTCACTTAAGAGTCTTTGGAGAGATTGGGTAACATAAATCTTAATTAAGACTCCCGAGAACTCTGATCACAGAGCCTGTTAAGAAATGCTCTCTTGGCAGCACACAAAGGCACATGCACCTGTTCTTACCTGAGGGCTTTTCTGATACACAGTGAGATGGTCCACATTTGTCTATTTTTACCTTTTTGTGTGTCATCTATTTCCCTGAATTTGTTGATTTTATGTCCTCTAAAACTTTTTTGGGAAACAATCTTCTGCTTCACACACTTATTTAAATAGACATCTATAATTTTCATCATACATTTTATAACTTTTAAAACATTTATTTTCTTTATTTGAGAAGAGGGAGAGGAGGGACTGAGTGCTCATTTCTGCTGGCTCACTTCTCAATGTCTCAGCAAGGCCAGTTCAAAGCAGGGAGCGAAGGATTCAACTGAGAGTTCCTATGGCTCCAGTGTGAGTGACAGACCAACTACTTAGTCGTCACCTACTGCCTCCCCAAGTCTACATTAGCAGGAAGCTGGAATTGGGAGCAGAGCCAGGACTCACACCCAGGCCCTCCTGTATCGGATGAAGATATCCCAGCTGCTATGTTGACCACTAGGCCAAAGCCTCCCTCCTTCATAAACTTTAAAAATATTTAAGTATTGGTACCTTACAATAAAACTTATAATCCTTTAAATGTATCCAATAAATATATTATGTGTTGAAAAATATATGAATAAGCTCTTTTCAAAAATCGGAAGTTTTAAATTATTCTGTGTTTTCTTTGAATTTGTATTTGCACCATAGAATTTTATAACCTTGTATGCCTCTTTGTAACAAAAATGTGTGTACAGTGAAACTAACCTTTTTATTTTATATGACCATTACAAATGGGGCAAAACACAACTCATATAAGTGTTGAACTTTACTGAATTTTACTGAAAATGTGTTTCTTAATGAACTGACTGTGCATTTTCCTACTTATTTATCAGTAAATGTGTATTTACTCATTGCTATAATGAATCTGGATTTATTAAAAGCTCTATTCCTATTTTCTTTTTTTATAGATGCCAGTGTCAAAACATTTTGCTCATATATGTATAAGTACATGACACTTGACAAAATTTTTTAAGCATTGTTTTAGCAATGTTACTGAATTCTTTAAATTCCTTCTTACATATTTTTCAACATTTACCCTATATGGTCTATCATCAACAGTTATTATTAGTGATTTATAACCTGATATTAATTAGGTTCTTCCTTTAATTTTGTTGAAAGTAAAGAAAATAGGAGATCAGTCAGTTTGGAAAAGGCTGTGCTATTTAGACTGGAATAATCTACTCCCTCAACAACATTTATGAAGGTCTCTTAGTACCCAGGAATTAATCAGACTCCAGTATGTTACACACAGTAAGAGTCAGAAAAGTTAATTAAATTAATTAATTAAATTAAGACAAAAACAAAGCAGACAAGGGAGATAGAAGCAAATCCTCTTCACGAAGGGGTTCCTAAGAGAGGAGCGTTGTATTTAGCATAGAGCTCTCTAGTCTTACTCCACATAAGTGTCATTTCAGACTAACGTGTGTCTTTTGCCCTCTCCCCCATTCTAGGAAACGTGGCTTCATTTTCACTGGTAACTAAGAGGAAGGTTTTGGATAACTTCTGTCTGAGCAGAGAATTTTCTAGATGTTTCTGTCCTGATGTTGTCAAGCAAAGAAGTCTCAGTCTGCAGGAGGATTTTTCGGTGGCGTTCTTAGTCATTGTGTTTTCCAGGGGGCAGTAGGAACATGGAGAAACAGTAGGTGCCAGTCTCAATAGTAGTTCTGATTTTCCTCTTTGCATTAGGACCCTTTCCTTCCTGGATCACACAGAGGAAACAGATGCCTTTGCTGGTGCCTTTTCTCGGTGCCAGGAAGTCTAATGCTGAGACTAGGAAAATGGGAGTCAGAGGGAAGGAAAGGCTGGTCTCAGGGAGACTAAGAAAGTCTCTGAGGACACGTTAAGCAAAGAATTAAAATGAACCAGAGATGTTTGAGGCAAAGCTAGTGTATGTATTGCATTCTAAGGCACTGGAGTTTGACAAGTGGAGTGAAAAAAAAACTCATTTTACTTGTGTCACACTCAGCTGGATGCTTTGTAAAACTGTTTTCCTAAGGCCTTAGAGGTCAAATATTTGATTAATCAACTAGAATCAGGACCTGAGAAAAACTAGGCCTAACATGAACAGACTATTAACACAAGGGTGGATATAATTAACAAATAAATATGAACATGTTTAATTGAGATGGTTAACAGTGAGATACCAATTAAAACTATACTCCTTTGTACTTATTAATAAATAAAAGACAAAAAATAATGCTAGTGTCCCATGCTGATGAGGATCTCTGATGAAATGCAAACGTTTGTGCTTTGCAAGTGGTAATATAAATATTGCTAAACTGCTTTAGAAATTAGAAATCTCAGGGACTGAGAAGTTCTTTTTATGTGCTTTGAGTAATGCAATTCTGGGAAAATTATAATTTTTATTGGTAAATGAAAAAAGTGTCAAAATACTTATTGATATTATTTAGAACTGCAAAGTTAGAAATAAATATTCAACACAAAGCAGGCAATTCTCATTATTTCAGATTAATACACTGTAGTGATTAAAATGCCATTATGATATCTATCAAGAAATGTGGAAAATGCTAAAGAAAACACAAAATACTTTCTATACTCTCATTTTAAATATGAAAAAAAAATCAGGTAGGTATCTGAAAAAGGCTTAGCAGTGAACATGGAATTGGGATTTTTGGTATTTTTTTTTTCTATGTAAAAATCCATTATTGCTCCTGTGTTATTTGCATAATGAATGTAAATTATCTAGGCCAAATTGGACTTGCCATCTGGAATCTTTCCCGAATAAGGACCCGGTCACAGCTCTCCACCTTATCACTGAATTCTCCTTATCATTCTGGAAGCACACTCTGTCGCTAACATTGGCATTTTTCTCATTTAAGCTCTATTATGAGTCAGTGCACACTCAGGCTTAGCTTCCAGTTCCAAATAATGTTGGCAAAAATTTAAAAATATTTTATAGACATTATTTTTTCCTCAAAAAATACAAAACAAGGCAAGACTATTCTATTAGATCACATAGATTCAAATCCAAAGAATAAACTAATGGGAAAATCAATTGGTTCAATTTCTGATCACTAAGAAAAGTGGCCTAATTTAGATCCAATGTTTACTTGCAGGTACCAATGCTTCTGAGACATCTGGGAGAGTATGTGCTGTGTTCCTGGAGTTTGTTTTGTGACTTGGCTGAACCAGTCCTGAACTCCGGCCCTCTGGCCATATCCCCTTGACTATAGCCGGCCAGCCTTTGCCAGAGACAAAGCTCTGCAGGTGACTCTGTGTGTGAAGAGCCAGGTAAAAGTCCCACTCCCTTGTTAGATCACAAGCCCAGTGACGAGGCCCCAGTTTCCTCATGGGTGAAATGAAGAAATTTAACCAGATTAGGAACTGGGGTGCAGACATTCTGGGGCTAGCTCACCTGGTGTGTTACATTAGAGAATTTAGCATGGAAAGGTGAATTTCCTGTTTCTTTGGGAAATCAGAAGATCTGGCAACACGGGGCTCCAGTGCCCCTGCTGTAACAGAAGCATTGGCCTGACTGCTCACTTCCCACCAGGGGAGCACAGAGCCCTGTGGCTGCAGCGCCTGCCGCCTGCCTTCTCTTCTGCCTCCCTTGAAGCAGCGCTGAGTTTGCGATTCCTGGGGTCCTCCTGGCTTTTCTGGTATGTTCAGGAATGTGCTGGGAAAGGTATAACAAGTGGCTGCTCAGGGAAAGTATTGGTAGTATTTGTTTAGTTCCATGATGTGAATACTCCCCCCATGGCCAATGTCAGGCTACGGATGTGCCTGACAGAGCGGTAAGGCCTCCCGGGATAGTGTGCTGTATTACAGTGTGTTGGAGCATTCCCATTCAGCGCCAGTGGACCCAAGTAACACCAAGAGCAGCGGATTATAGTAACATGTAGTAAATAATTAGGAAGGGAGTTTTAGGTATGGATGGTTTTTACTTTAAAAGTAGTTTATTTAATCGTAGATTTATAATTTATCTTTTAATGACATTCATTTTTAATGGCCTATAAATGTCCTGAAAATGTAGTGATTGGTCTTGCAAGCCCATCTGAGCCGACTCCTGCTCTCTGCTGGCTACTCCTTAGGCCAGAGTTGGTGCATCGTTCCCACAGTATCCTTCCAGTGAGTCTGTATGCCGGTTCCTCTTTGCACTTCTGGGCAGACAAACTTTTTTCCCTAGGAAAGAGGGACTTTTGCACCTTCCATAACTTACTTTACTCACACATTGCTCTGTTTTGTTTTCAGGAAACCAGGGAATCATTGAATAAAAGTTTTATTTTTTAAGCTTTGATTTAAAAAGCGGACTCTTTGGATCAAATGTGAGGTTATACTACAAATGAAAATAATAGAAAGCGCTTAAAAGCCTGATTCTGTGAAAGCTGCCTCAAAAGAATTCATATGAGGTCAAAGTAATTTTTAACAAAAATCTACTTCATAATTTTCAAAGAAAGGCTGTATCTTCCTTTTGTGTTCACTCCATTAGTTCTCTTGTATTATAAAAAATGTAGATTATTTATCAATTGATTCAGTACTTATTCATAATCAGGTTGGGTGTGGGGCAAAGAACAATAGAGTATTCACTTGCATATTAAGATATAAGAATTCTGGGCTCCTGACTCTAGAAACTACCCTGTACAGTCAATTCTGTATTTTGCTCCATGCTTTAAAATCTGCATCAGAGCGTGCTGAGTGACAGCACGGAAATTGGCTGGCTGGATTATTGTATTCACCCCAGGGAAGTGCCTGGGTGCCAATTTAAGTGGTTACTTCTGAACCAGCGTGACCGTTTACTCAATCCCCAGGACCCCAGAGGATTTCTCTTTGAAAAACAAAAGCAGTAGATACAAATTTTAATGAATTATTTGCTTGCAGGTGGCTCTAAGGGGCACCTCAGTGAACAGAGAAGTGAAAACAAACATGCTTGGCCCCATGTAGCAGAAACTGAGCGGTTCCCTCTGGAGGAAGTCTGGGCTGTGTAGTCCATAAAACTTTTTCTTTAAATAGGATCTAAAAAAAATACAGCATTTAACTCACAAGCACAAATTTCTGTCCCACCACAAAGAACTGATGTTCTTCTCTTGTTCCTTAAATGACACCAGGAAAGTACAAATGGAAGATTTTTCTGCAGCAACTCTGGTACCAATCATGGGCTCATGTGATGGATTAGGTCCTGTGAGAATCTTTCTTCAACTCACCTACACATTCACAAAACAGACTGGCCAAATCTCCCACTGCCTGAATGTGAGGCGCTATTTTGAGCCACCTCCATTTCTTTAAAATTAGATAAAATATACTACATGAATGTAAAAGGGAATCTGAAGATAATATGAAGTCTAGCGGTATTACTCTACATCTCCCAAATATTTCCACAGCTGGTTGCCTTGAAGAAGACTCAGAAAGTGTTAAACTGACCAAGATTTCACATTTCCACAGATCTGGGTCTGGAAACAAAGCATGGGAGGAAAGTGCAGGAGGTAGTCCTTGATTTTAATTGCAGGGCAGGAATCAGGATTCTACTTTCTCCTACCCCATCCCTTTGTTTTGGGTCATTAAGCCTGAGTCCTCAGAAGGCACGTATTAAAATTTTATGTGCTCTTCCCTGATCTTGTGGTGAATGCCCAATAAATATTCAAGATGTGAAGGCAATCTGGCCACTCATCTGTCACCCCGTGGACTGCCAGGGTTGACTTGATGATGTTACTGGTCTTCACCTCTCAATTTCTCCTTCTGGTACTTGCTGAAAGGGGATGGCTTTTGTAAAACATGGTGTGGTTGTTCAAGGTATATGGGTGATAGGACGACCAATCTTTCTAGCTTGCCTAGGGTTGAGGGGATTCCTGAAACTTTGATTGCAAAGACCTATGAAGTCCCAGGCAAGCTGGGATGTAATTGTCATTCTATTATATAGCGCTCTCCTTCAGTATCACGTCTAGACATGTTCTTAATTTTCAATGGCAGATAACAGCAGTGATAGGTTGATAATCAAAACAATATTTCTAATGTATCAAAATTATTCTTCAAAAATAGCTTTCCTGACTTTCAATACTAGCTCATTAACATATAAAACCATATATACCCTACAATCTTTGACATTAAAAGAAGCTGGTGCTTAGATTACCTTGTACTCAAAAATATTTTAAAGAAGCATTCAGTAAGCACCATTATTAGCAATATATGTATTACTCATTGAGGAAATACATTCCCTGAGGGAGGAGCCCCAACAACTTTTAAGCTGCTTTTTATAAAAATGGCCACAAATGAACACAACAAATGCCGGCAGAGGCACGGGAGGCTGCTGCTACAGAAGTCAGCGGGTGGTGATGTGCTGATGAGTGAGTGCCGCCTCTAGAGACAGACATGACCACAAAGATGTGCTACCATTAGCGACATGTTTCTGCGTTCCTAGTAGGTCTGAGGCAGTTGGTGAGCAAAACTGGACCATCATCGGATGGGCTCTGCTATGCGTTTCTTACCGGGCTTGCTCCATGGAAGAGGAGCACTGCTGGTGCGGATTCTGGGCGACGGGAGCAGCAGAAGCATTTGGCATCAATGTAATCCAGATGTAGGCGAAGGAGACCAACTGGAAAGCCAGGAGCATCTCTTCCCAAAGAAGGGAATGCAGGTGGTTGCGACCAATGCTGTTACCAAGATTTCTTCTTCTTGTCTCTCTCAAAAAGGATGTGCTAAGCAAAAAGTATTAAGGAAACGAGAGACGTCGCCTTCAATGCTGTCTTTTGTTGTGGTAGATTAAATCGATTCACATTACCTACTGGAAAATATCTGTCTGGATCATCAGCAATTTAAGGAAATCAGAGCAGATTTTTTTCATTTTCAGTTTCCATCCTTCAGTCCCTCTTCCCAGGGAAGGTTCTAACTGGGCTGCTTGATCCCCTACTCAATGAACTCCCTGCCGCAATCCTCGGCGGACAAAGAAGTGAGGCTGCCCATTAATCCTCTTAATCCAATGCAATATGATTTGAATATATTTAATGACTCTGCAAAATAATATGCTTAATGAGAAAAAGATGATTAATTTAATCTTAATTACACATGTGAAACCCTGTTCGTTTATTCCGTGGCCCCTTTTAATCCAGAGAGGAATCCTTTCCTCCCCAGATACAAACAGACTGCTGTAACACAAATGAAAAATTAAGTGATTATTTTTGTTGGTAAGCAATCATATTTTAAGATGACTGTTTATTCCGTTAATAACAAAAGTGGTTTAATTTAATAATCAACCTGATAAATAAAAATAATTTAGTCCTAAGCAGCACACGAAGTACAAGTTGGCATTGTTAAATTATGGCCACACAGTCTCCTAAAGGTAGTCCCTGGAAATATTCCCCCTATATATGCAAAGTATCAAAGAACAGATACGTCAGTGAAGTTAAATTCCTCCAACTGGATTATCATGAAGTGAGAAGCATTCCAGCAGCTCACCTGTTAACCAAGAATGAAGAAAAATGTCACTTTTCTCCCAAGCATTTCATTCTTCCTTCCAGCATTGTGAAGGAAATTCTGAATTTCCTTGAATTGTGTCCTTAATGCCTTGTATCCTGTGCTACTGCTTTATTACATTAATATATTTTGATTTGGGCTCTGTCTTCTCCTAGTGCATGTGTTAAACTTTTTCCTATGCTTCTCAGGCATGTCTTTCTTTTTGAAAATGCACTTTAGAGATAAGCATTTGGTAACCAATAGTTATAATAACACATTGCCTATTTAAAAATTGCTTAAAAAAGAATAGATTTGAAATCACTACAAATAAGTATGTGAGGTGATGGATAGCTTGACAGAATTATTACACAAGATTCACTCCAAAATATGGACAATTATTATTGCATCAATTAAAAATAAAAATGGGAAAAAATCCACCAAAGCAATCATAAATCTGAAACCAAACACACCCAAACTTATATCATTAATTCAGGCTTTTCTCACAAAATTTCAACTCACATTCAATGGCCTGCTTAGTGTGCAACATGTCCAAAAGTAAATCATATTTCCCCACTGATCCACTTGCCACTTTCCCCATTTCAACTGACATATACGTTGTCCAGGCTTGGTTAATGTATTTGCCTGTCACTTCTTACCTAATCCATCGTGAGTATATATATAAGATGCGGTCAGTCGATAGTCATCATTATCTTTTGCTTGGATTGTTCCAGTGGTTTTCTAACTGGTTTTCATGCCTCTCCCCTTGCCCTATTTCAGTTAATTGTCAACATAGTAACCAGTGATCCTTTACAAATGTGTCAGCTCTATTTACCCCTCTACTCAAAATTCTGCAATTGCTACTCATTTCCCTCAATTTAAAAAGTATTCACAACAACTAAGAAGACACCACATAATCTGCCTTCCCGACTTCTTAAGGCTTCTGTTCCCCCTCCCCCACCTCTCACCAACTCATCTGTTATAGGCACACTGGTGTCTGCTATTTTTCAAACACATCAGACCTGCTACTACGGGGCCTTTGCACTGGCTGTCAACTTACTGACAACCGGACACATCCAGACATCTATATCATGAAATTAAAAGGTTTATATCTTTGTTCAAATATCATTTATTCAATGAAGCATCCCTAGACCACCATTTAAAAAAAAGGGGCTCCTTTTCCCCCAACAACCTGTATTACTAATCTACCTTATATTCATCCCACGTAGCATTTTTATGTAATTTACATATTATGTCTATTGTTCATGGTCTATACAGACCATGATCAAATATATTTCTGATCTACAAAAAGTGATCGTTGTTAGTTTAATTCCCTGAGGGTATCTCAAGAACTTATAATCATTTTTTGGCATATAGTTATTGTTTAATAAATATTTGTTGAATGATGAATGATTAGTAACAAATTAAAAGTTTTAATAGGGGCTGGCGCTGTGGTGCAGTAGGTTAATTCTCCGCCTGCAGCGCTGGCATCCCGTATAGGCACCGGTTCTAGTCCCGGATGCTCCTCTTCCAATCCAGCTTTCTGCTGTGGCCTGGGAAAGCAGTGGAAGAAGGCCCAAGTCCTTGGGCCCCTGTACCCACGTGGGAGACCAGGAGGACTCACCTGGCTCCTGGCTTCAGATTGGCACAGCTCCAACGGTTGAGGTCACTGGGGAGTGAACCAACAGATGAAGACCTTTCTCTCTGTTTCTCCCTCTCACTGTCTGTAACTCTACCTCTCAAATAAATAAATAAAATGTTTAAAAAAGGCTTTTATAAAAAATCATGTTTCATTCATTGAATTCTATGTTTCTTAAATTTTTGACTTCTTATTCTTCCTTTTAAAAGAACCTACAATACTCACAAATACTCCTCAAAATATATAGTCTTCCATAACACCCAGTTTGAGATACTCTGATTTATAGGTCAGTTCATATTTTACACATTTTCCTTTTTTGTGTCTTATCTTTATACTACCTTTGATCACTGTTTAACTTTTTTAAAAGATTTCCAGAGAAAGGGAGAGATAGAGAGAGAAGTCTTCCATCCACTGGCTCACTCCCCAAATGGTGCAAAGGCCAAAGCTGGGACAATCTGAAGCCAGGAGCCAGAAGCTTCCTCTGGGTCTCCCACATGGGCACAGAGACCCAAGCACTTGGGCCATCTTTATCTGCTTTCCTAGCACATAGCAGGGAGCTGGACCAGAAGTGGAGCAGCTGGTACCTGAACCAGCCCATATGGGATGTCAGCACCGAGGGCAGAGGATTAACCTACTACACAACAGTGCTGGCCCTTTAACTTTTTTTAAAGATTTATTTATTTAGTTAAATTGCAGAATTACAGAGAGAGAGGGAAAGAAACAGAGAGGGGTCTTCTGTCTGCTGGTTCACTCCCCAGATGGCTGGAATGCCCAGGGCTGGGCCAGGCTGAAGCCAAAACTAGCGAGTTTCATTCAGGTCTCCCATGTGGGTGGCAGGGGCCCAAGTACTTGGGCCATCTTCTGCTGTTTTCTTAGGTGCATTATTGAGGAGCTGGATTGGAAGTGGAGCAGCTGGGACTTGAATCAGTGCCTATATGGGATGCCAATGCTGCAAATGGCAGCTTAACCCACTGTGCCACAGAGCTGTTAACTTTTAAGTTCACGTTGAAGTATTGATAGCTAATAAGAAATGAACAAGACATTGAAAGAGAACTTCTTTAAGCAATACTTTGACCTGAAGCAGTAAAGTAGAAGTTGTCACTTTACTGAACTCAGTGCCTCCTCACTGTCATTTAAATCATATTTAATCATAATTAGCAATGCCCTGTGTACATCCTTCTGTGGTGTACAAATGAGTCAATGGCAAGAACCCATCTGACCTCTACTGATCGTTCTTATACTAACTGCTCATGTCAGTATCAACACGAAGGGTGTAATAAGAACAGGCTTTTTTTTAGGGGGGGTGGGTGATGAACATTAAGGAGAAAGTGGTTTACATAAAATTGTGGTTTACATAAAATTTCCAGCTTAGGCTGGAAAGAGCTGGCCTGACCCAGAATAAGTTCCTGGCTCTTGACCCAGCTCAGGCAATTGCGGCCATTGCGGCCATTTGGAGAGTGAACCAGTGGATGAAAGAGCTCTCTGTCTCTGCCTCTCTCTGTAACTCTGCCTTTCAAATAAAATAAATAAATCTTAAAAAAAATAGAGCTAGCCCAGGGAGGTTTTATGGTTTCATTCAATTACAATAAGACATCTGTCTCTGTTGATGCTGATTTGTCTCCTTAGCCTTATCTCTTTAGTGTTCTCCTTTGCAAGCCCAGTAAGCTTCTTAAGAAAAAAAGGGGAAAACAACATCTGTCAAAATTAGAAAGTGGTAACTACCAGGAAACAAAATGAATCACAGGGTCACTGGAGAATTTTGTAATGGTTTAAATTCTGCCTTGTATAAACTGTCTCCTGTTCATTCTTCCTTCTGATGAAGTGTGGGGAGCAATCCGGACTAGACTAAGTTGCTCGAATTAGGACTTATTCTATGCATCTGCTCTCCCACAATATGGCGCTGGGAGAGAAGTAAACAGCTTCCGCACAGCTGCCTCCAGTTCAACCAATTAACTGTAGGACTTGCTCCTGATTGGAGAGCAGCGTACTCAGCCGAGTTGGGATTGGCGGAGGAGGACTATAAAGGAGGAGAGAGACGGCATGCACCGGGAACATCTATGGGGAACATCTAAGGGAACCCGTGCAGCCCCCGAGAGAAAGCCGGCCGGCGGTGTGCCGCTCCCCTGCGGAAGTGGGGAATGCGGCCAGGGGGAACTGCCCTTCCACGGAGGTGGAAGGGATAGTAGCCAACCCGGGAAGAACCAGCAGCAAACCCGGGGAGGGCCGAGCAGACGAAAGAACAGCGCAGGGTCCTGTGTCGTTCCTCCACGAAGAGGGGGAGCGACATAATGGTGCCGTGACTCGGATTAGGAAACCTAGGAGGGAAGAAATGACTCGGATAGGAAACTTAGGACGGATATGAAACTTAGGAGGGAAGAAACGGGAAGAACTAGGGAAAATATCGGAGAGAGAAACTAGCAAACAGCCTAGGGAAAAGCCGGACGAAAAAGGAGCCGGAAGAAGCTATTGAAAGCCTAGGCATAGACTCAGATACGGACTACGGGGGGAAGCTGGGAGAAATCTCTAAGGTCGAAAGCGAAAGTGAAAGCTAGAACAAACAGACTCGGACGCGGACTGTGGGGAGAGGCCAGGAGAAATGAGGGAGGAATATCGTTGGAGGAAAGTTTGGGGAAACATACCGGGTAGAGAAAAATGTTAGGGAAATTGAAGCCGCGGGGGGCAGGCCGAGGCGGAAACGAAAGCCACTTTGGGGTTCTCAAGTTAGCCCGGGAATAGGGGGCGAAAAGTTGAAACCAGAAGCTGAGACGCAAGCCAGGTTGGGATCCGTCTGATTAGCCCGGGGAGCAAAGGACGGGAAGCCAAACCGTGGGGCGGAGACGTACGCTGGGTTGAATTCGCCAGGCTAGCCCGGGGAACTTAGATTGAATCCTAGTGGCGGAGACGCAAGCTACGCTGTGTTACTCGCGGAAGCCGCCGCGTGCAGAGAGAGCACGGGGCGTGAATAGATAGGGAACGCTGGCGTAGGCCGTGGTTCAGACGCGAAAGGGTTAAGCGCGAGACCGCGGAGTGTGCGCGCAAAGCCGAGCCGCGCAAAGCCGGGAAGCTGCGCAGATGAGAGAGGCGCGCGGGCTGAAGCGGCGCAGAGCCGGGAACCCGCCGGCGGGGCGAGGTGCCGGAAAGCTGCGGGGATAAGAGAAACAGAAGTTTAGAAGTAAAAGAGAAATAGGAATGTTGGCAGACAGAAGTAAAATGGGAGAAATAGAAATGCCCGGAGATAGAGAAATAGAGAAAAATAAGGCCTCCCCTCAACATGCCAATTAGGAGGCTTGGATTCGGTCTGCCTGATTTAAGGCGGTAAGCGCCAGCAAAGCTCGACCAGAGTATGAGCTGCAGGTCACCGAAGATAGGCACAAACCAACACTAATAAGTCTCCCCCACAATACGGCAATGAGAAGGCTTGGATTCGGTTTGCCTGATAGGTTTTGTAAACACCTGCAGGCAGTTCTAGCAGAGCAGAGTATGCGCTGCAGGGCACCGAACACAGGCACGCATCAGCGCCTAAAAACCTCCTCACAACATGGCGAAGAGAGGACCCGGATTCGGTTTTCCTGATTGATAGGACTTGTAAGAGCCTGTGGCAACTCTAGCAAGTACAGCAGAGTGTGTGCTGCGGGACACCGAAGACAGGCGCGTATCAACGCCAAAAAATAAAAAGAAAGGGGGATCTGTGGGGAGCAATCCGGACTAGACTAAGTTGCTCGAATTAGGACTTATTCTATGCATCTGCTCTCCCACAATATGGCGCTGGGAGAGAAGTAAACAGCTTCCGCACAGCTGCCTCCAGTTCAACCAATTAACTGTAGGACTTGCTCCTGATTGGAGAGCAGCGTACTCAGCCGAGTTGGGATTGGCGGAGGAGGACTATAAAGGAGGAGAGAGACGGCATGCACCGGGAACATCTATGGGGAACATCTAAGGGAACCCGTGCAGCCCCCGAGAGAAAGCCGGCCGGCGGTGTGCCGCTCCCCTGCGGAAGTGGGGAATGCGGCCAGGGGGAACTGCCCTTCCACGGAGGTGGAAGGGATAGTAGCCAACCCGGGAAGAACCAGCAGCAAACCCGGGGAGGGCCGAGCAGACGAAAGAACAGCGCAGGGTCCTGTGTCGTTCCTCCACGAAGAGGGGGAGCGACAATGAAGTCAGCCAATTTCTATTCCATTGGCAGTGAGCCAAAGAGAAAACTTGGATAGCATGACTATGTCTCCAGTATTAACCTTGAAACATGTAGCTATTATTTTGCCTACAAAGAGAAAACAAAAAGAAAGCCAAGGTCTTATTTAGATTGGATCAAGTACATCTAACAAAAACAATCACAAATTTTAAGGCTCCAGAAATTTCCCAATGTGCTTACAGGATGTCAAGGAGGGAAAAGATCTTGAGCTGGAAAGTGTAGAGTCATAGTTTGCTGATAGGGAAGGACCAGTGCAGATCACTTAGACTACCCTGCCCCTGCTTTTCTGTGGCTTCTCTCAGTATCCATAGGGGATTGGTTCCTGGACCCTCAAGACACCAAATGTCATGATGCTCAATTCCTTTATATAAAATAGTGTAATATTTGCATATGATAAATATAGTTCTCTGTAACTTACACTTCCTCCCATATGCAGATTACTTGTAACACTAATGCAATATAAATACTATATTAAAAAGTTGTTATACTGTATTACTTAGGGTATAATGCGAGAAAAATGTTTTTAATATTTTATTCAAAAAAAGTTAAAAATTTGAGAGAGAGGAAAAGAGAAAGAGAGAAACTCCATCTGCTGGTTTACTTTCCAAATGCTCACAATATCTGGGAGCCTGGACAGTTGAAGCCAGAAAATAGGAACTCAATCCAGGTCTTCCACATGGGTGGCAGTGATCCAACTACTGGAGCCATCACCTGCTACCTGTGAAGGTGTGCACCAGTAGGCTGGAACCTGGAGGACAGTTGAGACAGGAACTCAGGCACTTTGATATGAGATATAAGTGTCCAAATTGGCATATTTTTTAAAAAAAGATTTTTATTTATTTGAAAGGCAGAGCTACAAAGAGGCAGAGGCAGAGAGAGAGAGAGAGAGAGAGAGAGAGAGAGGTCTTCCATCTGATGGTTCACTCCCCAGTTGGCTACAATGTCCGGAGCTGATTCGATCCTAAGCTAGGAGCCAGGAGCTTCTTCCAGGTCTCCCACATGGGTTCAGGGGCCCAAGGACTTGGGCCATCTTCTACTGCTTTTCCAGGCCACAGCAGAAAGCTGGATTGGAACTGGAGCAGCCAAGACTCGAACCGGCACCTGTATGGGATGCCGGCACTGCAGGCAGTGGCTTTACCAGCTAAGCCACAGTGCCGGCCTCAATAATTGTCTTAATTACTAGACAAAATTCCTGACACCCAACTATTTCAGTATACCATTGGTTGAATCTGTGGACGTGGACCTGAGGATATGGAGGTCTGACCATGTGAGTGATCAATAATTTTTTTTTTTTTTAAGATTTACTTATTTATTTGTAAGGTAGAGTTACAGAGAGGCAGGGGGGGTGGTTTCCATTTGCTAGTTCACTTCCCAGTTGGCTGCAACATCTGGATCTGCGTTGATCCAAAGCCAGGAACTTCTTCCAGGTCTCCCAAGTGGGTGCAAGGGGCCCAAGGACTTGGCCCATTCTCCACTGCTCTCCCAGGCCATAGCAGAGAGCTGGATGGGAAGTGGAGTGGCTGGGACTTGAACTGGCACCCATATGAGATGCTGGCACTGCAGGTGGTGGCTTTACCTGCTACACCACAGAGAATTTGCTTTTGAGAACAGGCAGTAGGGGGCATTTTGCTATTTCTACAGAAAAATTGCTATTACAACAGAAACTGTTTTCTCCCCCATTTCCCTGAATTATCAGAGCTCCAGCATAGCATCTTTCCATTCTATTACCCTTAGTTCATTTCTTTTTCACATCATTCTTGGGATGCAGAATGAGCTGTGATGCAAGTGGGGACATGGAAGAATTTTGCTTTGCTTTGGAGGAATGTAGGTGGCACTGAAGTGGAGCAATTCCTATCACCATGTGATAGTGCAACATCACCACTAGATGGAAGCATAGGATTCAGATTTAGATTATTGTCTAAATAATTTCTCCCTTATGAAAGAAAAAAGCTGCATACAGAATGCTCAATGATTTGCACTTGCAAACATATGCAAAGTGAAATGAAAGGATTAATTACATAATGTAACATGATTATAGAATTCCCCAGTACCAAATCCCATTACTGAGGAAAATGAAATTATTAACCAGGATCCATGGAGGATTCATGTTTATTGGTTTCTCTAATTAAACACGAAGCATATTTTGAAGGTTTCATTTCCTATCTAGAACTAAGAACAACATTTTATATCTGACAACACTAAGAGATCGAGAGAAACATTCTGGCAAAAAAAAATTCTATCAAAATAAAGTGCCTGGTATGAATAATATTTTTTTAAAAATTTTTTTGACAGGCAGAGTGGCCAGTGAGGGGGAGAGAGAGAGAGAGAGAGAGAGAGAGAGGTCTTCCTTTACCATTGGTTCACCCTCCAATGGCCGCTGTGGCTGGCGCACTGCGCTGATCCGAAGCCAGGAGCCAAGTGCTTCTCCTGGTCTCCCATGCAGGTGCAGGGCCCAAGGACTTGGGCCATCCTCCACTGCACTCCCGGGCCACAGCAGAGAGCTGGACTGGAAGAGGGGCAACCAGGACAGAATCCGGCACCCTGACCAGGACTAGAACCCTGGGGTGCTGGCGCCACAGGCAGAGGATTAGCCTATTGAGCTGCGGCGGCGCCGACCATGAATAATATTTTGAAAGGACACTGGGTAAGGTACCATGAGTCTTGAATTTAGGACTAGGCGGTAGGACTTACTAAATGATTGTTAGGAAACTTCTCTAACTCTGTGGACTTTAATTTCTTCTTTTGTACTTATTACAGAATATAGATTGGTAGAGGTGACTATTGAGAGCCCTGATTAAGACTATGATCTTTGGTGTGAGGTTTTCTGGGAGCAATTCCCAATTCTTTCACCAACTCTTTGTGTGAAGATTGACAATGATCTCACATTTTTTTTAAAAAGATTTATTTTTATTTATTTGAAAGACAGAATTACAGAGAGAGGTAGAGAAACTGAGAGAGCGGTCAGATGGCCTCAACAGCTGGAACTGAGCTGATCCGATGTCAGGAACTAGGAGCTTCTTATGGGTCTCCCATGCGATTGCAGGGGCCCAAGCACTTGGGCCATCTTCTACTGCTTTCCCAGGCCATAGCAGAGAGCTGGATTGGAAGAGGAGCAGCTGGGACTAGAAACAGTGCCCATATGGTATGCTGGTGTTTCAGGCCAGGACTTTAACCCACTGCACCACAGCACCAGTCTCCAATGATTTCCTATTTTTATTACTAAGATCTGTTTATTAGAATTAGATTTGATGACATTAGATAGTTAGCACAATCTTTGCTACATTTGAAAATACAATAATTAACACAATGAATATTATCTGTTAATTGCACTAATCTTTATTAATGGAATTTGGATTTCTTACATCATAACTGTAATCAAGATTATCACAATTGTAGCAGGTGTTACGGTGCAGGAGGGTCTCCCTTGTGTGTTGCAGTGTCCCAAACATTTGGGCCATCTTCTGTTATTTTCTCTAGGCTATTAGCAGAGATCTGTAATGGAAGTGGAGCAGCCTAGACTTGAGCTGGTGCCCATAAGGGATGCTGGCATATCAGGTGGCACTTTATCCGTTGTGTCAAAACACCAGCACCCAATATATCATTTTAAAGAAGATCATCAAACTACAAGAGAATCCATATAGACAACTCAGTGAAATCTGAAAAATGATACATGAGATAGAACAACAAAGAGACAGAAATAATTTTTAAACTATTTATTTATTTATTTGAAAGTTAGTTACACAGAAAGAGGGAGAGATAGAGAGACAGAGCTTCCATCTGCTGGTTCATTTTCCAGATAGTCGTAATGGCCAGGGCTGGGCCAAGCCAAAGCCAGGAGCCAGGAGCTTCATGTAGGTCTCCCATGTGGGTGCAGGGACCCAAGCACTTGGAACATCCCCCACTACTCTTCCCAGGCCATTATCAGGGAGCTGTAGTGAAGGTGGAGAAGCTGGGACATCAATCAGCACCCATATGGGATGCCAGCATCACAGGCGTTGGCTTTGCCTGCTACACCACAACACCAGCACTGATAGAAATCATTGCAAACTCCTCCTTGTCCATGCTCCTCATTCTTCATGGACATGAGACATGAACCCAATGGAAAAAAAAGAATTGTAATAACTGAAGACTCTTATAGCATTTCTTAGGAGTTCTCTAGGATTGTTGGAAGGGTGATTAAAGTAGATTGTCTTTGTTGCTTCATTTGCCTTTTCATTTAAGGTTTCTTTATTTATTTGAGAGGCAAATATACAGACACAGAGAGGGAAAGACAGGGAGACAAGAGATTCCTTCAGCTGGTTCACTCCCCAAATGGCTGCAACTGCCAGAACTGGGCCCATCTGAAACTAGGAGCCTGGGAGCTCCTTCCAGGTCTCCCATGTGGGTGCAGGGAACATGAACTTGGCCCTTCTTCCATTGCTTTCCCAGGCCATTAGCAGAGAGCTGGATTGGAAGAGGAACAGCTGCGACATAAGCCAGTGCCCATTTGGGATGCCAGCATTGCAAGTGGAGGCTTAGCCTACTACACCACAGCACCACCCTGCTTTGTTTCTTGAGATCCTTGTTCACCACAGTACTCCACCACAGTACACTGTCAGTTAGAAGCACCAAGACTCTATCAGTCAAAAGCAATTAGTGTAGCTACTGGTCTTAAAGAGTAAGAGGGCAGGCTTGCTGGGATAGACTTGACTTATCTTCCTCTGCCTTTTGATGCTGGGAATGTTGGTCTTGTTCTGCCTCAGTTTCCTCTCATGGAAATTCAGCCAATGCATGAGATTTGAGTAAGGTCTTGGAGTAATTAAGGTTCCTGGCCAGGATGACTTTCTGATGTTGCCTGAAGATTCCCTGATTGGATCCAGACTGTCCACCCATTAAGGTATTGGGCTAAAATCTGCACTTCTCACTATTTCTCTTTTCTTTCTACTTCTCCTTACTCAGTCTCAAATGTCAAAAAGAAGGGGGGACAGACAGATTTCCTTACCTAAGCTATAAGGAGAGGCCCTAACCCAATAACCCTTTTCAACCTGATAGATTTTTTTTCCCCTTCTCTGCAAGTTTGCATTTTGTTGATGACTTACTCTCTTCAGCTCTTCACTACAGAATTATTTGTTTCTCTATTGCTTGGGAGAACTGAATGTTAAAGGAGTTAGCATTATCTACCTATTTTTAATTGTTTGAGTGTTTGCTGTAACTGATTATCTTTGGCCAACAGCTTTGGTTAAAATGCTAAGATTGAATGGATTATTATTACTTTGAGCAAGTGGCTTAAACATATGACAAATCTAAATTTTAAGCTCTAAATTGAGTCATTTGATCTTGAGTTTTCCAGATAGATCTTTGAAATTATCAAAAGATAAGGCTATCAGTTGGAAGAAGTAATAACTGGGTTAATTTAAAATTATGCTAAAATTATGTTGTGTTTATATAAAGGTCTCATGTTTTATGACTTGTGATCAATAAGACAGGGTTCCAGAATAGACCAATCCCCACAGCTTTATATCAGGTAGCTTGTTCTGCATGTTATGTTGGTCACGTCACGATGGGGGAGTAGTGGGAATGTATGCTGTCTCCCCTGCCCTTGGCCTCTCACCAGTGTCCCACTGGTGTTAAGACAGGTAGTTGGCTTCCTTCTCACCAGCATTCCCATTCTTACTCACAACCCTCCCTTGCCTAGTGCATACTAGCACCAAAGGTTACAACCCATGACAGGGGAGATGGCACTATCAAGATATGTGTTGGGGCAATGCACTCATGATGTGTCTAACTCTGAGCAGCCTACCAGCATCAGGAACTGAGAATTACCCAATACGTGAGAGGAGTGAGCATCATTTTGGTTGCCTGGCCATGGCTGGATAAAGAAAGAAAAAAGGTAAATTGTGCTTTTGATCTTCCCAAGCCAGTAGGCTTGGTGAGCAGGCCAAATTCTTTAAAGAAAGACTGACAAAGCACAGGCAAGCTAATGAATCTGAAAGGGAGGTCCAGACTATCAAAGGACAAGAAATTTGGGCTTAGAAGCCTAGGCTCATAGAGCAATTAGGTCAAGCTACATGGTATACGAGATTTAAGCATAACCTAAGAAAATGTAGTCCTGAGAAGTATCATCTACTGGCTATTCCAGGAAGCCTGCTTTCAAATACGAGCAAATGCTGGCTGGATGTGGACAGGATGCCTTCAGCAAGGTCTAGAGGAAAGACAGGTAGACTTAAGGGAGGGTCGAAGTTAGACCTAGGTAAGGGTGATTGTTTCTCTTGGCTTAACTATCTTTGAAGGTGAGTGATAGGTTGTACCTGAACCCATGATCTACAGGATCAAGGGTCCCAGGGAAGCAAGGGCAATGACAGAGGCACAGGTAAGAGCATTTACTCCCTGTTTTCCAGCGTCTCTCTGCTGTGGGCTTCAGGACGCTATGCTTCCATAGTCCAGGAACATGACAGGTATCTCAAGAGGCAGAAAATTAGGGATACCACATGCCGTCTGATTTCAGATGGATAATAAGCCATTTTCAGCATGCACCCCTGTGAAGCACATCAGGCACTGGGGTTCTTCTGACCCTCAAAACTTGAAGAAAGAATGCCTGTTCTTTTTCTGCATCATGGCATGGCCAGGATATAAACTGGAGGATGGACAGACTTGGCCCCTGGAAGTAAGTACTAACTGTAACACCATCTTCCACCTAGATCTCCTCGGTTACAAAGCAGGAAAATTTTCTGAGCTCCCTTATGCCCAAGCATATTTTTGCCGTGCATAATAAACCATACCTTTGTCAAATCTTTAAGGCATACCTGGTACTTTTAGCAGTCGTTACCCTTAAGATTTCAGCTACCCCTCTCCCTCTGCCACTGTGGAACCTCCTCTACAGACCACACCAATCCTACTGCTCCTATTCCCTTATGACCCCTATCTGGAACTACTTGTTAACAAGAAAGATACCTGATGACCAACTCCTATTTTTTAGCTTTTCAGGAGGTTCCTGGAAGTTTTGGCTGCTCAATTCATGTCTAGGTCCTCTTTTCCCTGAAGGACATCAGACAGATAAAGGGGGACCGGGGAAGATTTTCAGATGACCATGACAGATATATTGAGGGCTTCTGGAGCTTGTCCCAGGTCTATGATCTCACCTGGAAAGATGTAATGTTACTCCTAAACTGGCCATAATAGGGACTGAGAAGCAAGGTGCTCTCCAAGCTGCAGAAACACTAAAGGGTGAGCTTTACATGACATTTACATCCTTGCCTGATCAGGGACACCACGTGCAGTTATAGTCTACAGAAAAACAGGCTGTTCCTCAGGACAAACCTCTCTCTAAATGGACATCAGATGACTCTGCAGGTGAATGCAAATGAAAACATTTCATAGCTTTTGTCCTGGATGGGTTGAGGAGGACCAGAACCAAGCCCCTAAAGTACTCCAAGCTGTCCATCACAGACCAAGGTCCAGAGGAGGATACCTCTGCCTTCCTAGAAAAATTGACGGAGGTCTTAGTTAAGCACACTTCCGAATCACCTAGTTTTATAGTAGGACAGACAATCCTGAGGGATAAGCTCATTACTCAATCAGCTTCAGTTATAATGAGAAAGCTTCAAAAACTGGCTCATAGATCTGAAAGTGCTTTAGAAAACCTCCTAAAAATCACCAATTTGGTCTTTTAGAATCAGGACCAGGAGATCTAACAACAAGAGAGAAAGGATAAGAAAAAGGTTGCACTTCTGGTAACAGTCTGATTGCCACACCAGTCGGAGGGTCCTCAGGAGTCTCCGAAGTGCGATGGCTGTGATCAGGTGGGTCACTTCAAGAAGGAATGGCCATGTTCCCACTGCCAGACAACGCCCCCTCCCCAACAGCCCTGTCCTATTTGCATTGGGATTTGTTGAAGGATTGACTGCCCCTGGAGACCAAGGCCTCTGGAGTCTCTCTCCCTTCTTTGTGTGACCCAGTAGGACTGAGGTAGCCCTGGGATTCTCCTACACACTCCTGCCATCCAGACCATCAGCACTCAGGAGCCTCAGGTGGTCCTAACCATTGAAGAGAGGGAAGTTGACTTCCTCCCAGATAATGGAGCCATGTTTATGCCCTTCTTTTGAGTCTAGGTCTCCCTTCTCCCCTTAATATAACTATGAGAGGGGTTCCAGGAAAGTCTCTAGCTAGCTAGTTCACTTAGGCTGTAACCAGGATAATTTGTTTTTTTATACTTGCCTTCCTGATCACACCACATAGTCCAACACCCCTTAAAGGGAGAGATCTCTTAGCTCAGTGGATTCACCATCCTCAGGGCTTCAAGACAATTCTTACACCTTCTCTTAGTTGAGGCAGGTATTAATCCAGCGGTTTGAAAAAACCCAGGGGAAGATTGGCTGAATAATATCTGCCTAATTCATACTGATTCATCTTAAGGATCCCTCTTCTTTTTTCCATCAAAAAAACATTCTTTAAAGCCAGAGACCCTACAAGGGTTAAAAACCATAGTAGACAACTTAAAGTTCAGAGACCTTTAAAACCTGCAATAGTCCCTGTACACTCCAGTCCTGTGAGTCGGAAAACCAAATGGAGAATAGAGAATGCAGTATGGAGCTTAGTATATGGTCTCCGTCTTGTTACTGATACTGTGATTCCCATTAACCCAATGGTCTCTAACCATTATACCTTGCTGTCCCAAATTCCAGAAGGGACTAAATGGCTTACAATTTTAAAATTAAAGGGTACTTTTATTTTGTATTTTCTTACACCCCAATATCCCATATTCCTTTGCTTTTGAAGAACCCTCAATGCAGTTCACTCAATTAATTTGGATTGTGTTGTCACAAGGGTTCCCAGAGAGTCCCTGTTTGTTTGGGTAGGATTTGTCCAAAGACCTATAAGAGTTTTCTTATCCACAACCCACTGCTCTACAGAATGTGGATGATATTCTCCTTTGTGCTAAGACAGAGGAGCATTACCAAAAGGCACTTTTCAACTTTCTAGAAACAAGAGGTTGTAAAGTCTTGAAATCTGAGCTCACCTCTGCCTACCTTCCATAAAATATCCATGCTTAACCTTATCTAAAGGAACTTGGGCACTAGGAGAAGACATATTTAAGCCCATAGATACCTTTCCACTTCCTAAAGCCCTTAAACAGTTTAAAGACCTCCTAGGATTCACACAATTCTGTTGATTCTGGATCCACACATATAGGGAAATATCCCATCTTTTATATGAACTGAAAAAAGATACCCAGATGGCTGGAATCCATGGTTTGACCTGGGGCCCAGATACCCAATGGATCTTTATCTTACTTTAACAGAACTTACTCAAGGCCCTGACTTTAACCATATCAATGAGCAAAGTCTTATATCTACACATAAAAAAAGAGAAAAACAGTGGCTTTAGGTGTTGACTCAGCTTAAGGATAGCTCAGCAGACTGCAGGGTATCTTAGCAGATAACTTGATCTGTTGGCCAAAGCCAGCCTGCCTCTGAGTGGTGACAATGATCATCCTCCAATCTCTGGAGCACCAAACTAACCATGGGACAAGATTATACTGTATACTACACAAAAATTACAGGGTTGCTGGCCTCAAAAGGAAGTCTCTAGTTAAGAGATCTTTTTTTTAACTTTTATTTAATGAATATAAATTTCCAAAGTACAGAATATGGATTACAATGGCTTCCCCCCCATAACGTCCCTCCAACCCGCAACCCTCCCCTTATCCACTCTCTCTCCCCTTCCATTCACATCAAGATTCATTTTCGATTCTCTTTATATACAGAAGATCAGTTGAGCATACATTAAGTAAAGATTTCAACAGTTTGCTCCCACACAGAAACACAAAGTAAAAAATACTGTTTGAGTACTAGTTATAGCATTAAATCTCAATGTACAGCACACTAAGGACAAAGATCCTACATGAGAAGTAAGTGCACAGTGACTCCTGTTGTTGACTTAACAAATTGACACTCTTGTTTATGGCATCAGTGATCATCCTAGGCTCTTGTCATGAGCTGCCAAGGCTATGGAAGCCCCCTGAGTTCAGTGACTCTGATCATATTTAGCCAAGGCCATGGTCAAAGTGGAAGTTCTCTCCTCCCTTCAGAGAAAGGTACCTCCTTCTTTGATGACCCATTCTTTCCACTGGGATCTCACTTGTGGAGATTTTTCATTTAGTTTTTTTTTTTTTTTCCCCAGAGTGTCTTGGCTTTCCATGCCTGAAATACTCTCATGGGCATTTCAGCCAGATCCACATGCCTTAAGGGCTGATTATGAGGCCAGAGTGCTGTTAGGACATTTGCCATTCTATGAGTCTGCTGTGTATCTCACTTCCCATTAAGAGATCTTTTAAAATAGCAGGAACTACTAAGGAGGGCCCTACAATCCAGCTCAAGGTTTGCTCCTCCCTTAGTCCTACTACTTTTTTACCAAAGGAGATAGGGTGCCCAGAACAATACTGTGAGCAGGTATCTCCACAGTCCTGTGTAGCCAGAGAGGACCTCAAGGAGCCCCCTGTAGAGGGCATGGACTGAGTTCTTATTACAGATGAGAGGTGTAAAAGGGACCTGCTGGGATGGATACACCATAGTCACTGTCAATGAGACCACTGAGAGCTTTCATCTTTCTCCCAGCATTCATGCTCAATCGGCAGAGCTCATAGCTCTGAAAAGAGCCCTTGATCTGCGGAAAGATAAAACGGTAAATATTTATGCTAATTCTCAATATGCCTGCCCAGTTCTCCATGCTCTTGTGGTGATTTGGAAAGGAAGTCACTTCCTTACTGCAAATGTGTCTCCCAACAAATACCACCAGGAAATAGATAAATTGTTGTCCTTGGTGTTCCCCTCCTGCGGAGTGACAGTTATACTCTGTAAAGGACACCAAAAGGGGGCTGAGGAACCAGCTGAGTGAAACTGACTGACAGATTTGTCGGGCAGATCAGCCGCTGAGGAAACTCCCTTCTTTGAACCAGTAGAGGCCCCTTTACCACGACAGGACATCAGGTCAGAACACTCTTCTGGAGAGCCCAACGGCACTATACAGAAGTTATAGTCTCAAACTTACTAGATGGCTTCAGTCTGAAAAAAGAAGGCACATCTTCCTTCCTCCTGCCAGTGGAAGGCACTTAACACTCCGCTTTCTTTCAATAAACTACATGGGCTTTTCATACTCTTGCTTGTCTGTGCTTCTCATTCTCTGTAGATGTGAGACATGAACCCAGTGGAGCAAAATATAATGTCTGCAGATTCCTGTAGCAGTTCCATGAGAATTTTAGGATTTTGTGTCTAGTTCTTTTAAGAATATCATTAAGGGGGATGGTGCTGCGGCACAGTGGGTTAAATCCTCAGCCTGTGGCACCAGCAACGCATATGGGTGCTGGTTTGAGTCCTAGCTGCTCCACTTCTGATCCAGCTCCCTGTTCATGCTCCTGGGAAAGCAGCAGAGGATGGTCCAAGTCCTTTGATCCCTGCACCTATGAGGGGGAATTTGAAAGAATCTTCTGGCTCCTGGCTTTGGCCTGGCCCTGCCTAGTTGTTGTGCCACTTGGGGAGTGAACCAGCAGTTGGAAGGTCCCTCTCTCTCTGTCTCTTCTTCTCTCTTTCCCTGTTACTCTACCTTTAAAAAACAGAATATCATTAATATTTTGATAGGGATTGCATCGACTCTGTAGATCACTTTTGATAGTGTGGACATTTTAGCCATATCAACTTCACACATGAACATGGATATCCTTTCATTTCTCAGTTTTTTTCAATAATGTTTTATAGCTTCAATGAGAGATCTTTCATTTCTTTAAATTTGTTCCTAGATTTTTTATTGTTTTAGTAGCTATTGAAAGTGTGTTTATCTTTTTCATTTATTTTTTTAGGTAATTAGCTTTTGGTGCATAGCAATGTTATTTAATTCACATGTTGATTTTGTATTCTGAAACTGATTAATGTGATTATTAGTATAACATTTATGAGAGGGTCTTGTGGTTTTCCACATAAAACCATGTCATCTGCAAACAGTGACAATTTCACTGTCTCCTTTCTAAGTTGATGCTTTTTATTTTTTCTCTTGATTAATTACTTTGGCTCAGATTTTCAGTATAAAAGTGGACATCCAAAGGCTACTGTTGTGGTATAGTGGGTTAAGCTGCTGGCTGCAATGCTGGCATCCCATATGTGCACTAGTTCAAATCCCAAGCAATCCACTTCCAATCGAGCTCTCTGCTAATGGCGTGGGAAAGCAGTGGAGGAAGGCCCAAGAGCTTGAGCCCTCACACCTACGTGGGAGACCTGCATAAAATTCCTGGCTCCTGGGTTCAACCTGCTCTAGCCTTGGCTGTTGTGGCCATCTGGGCAGTTAACCAGTGGAAAGAAGGTATCTTTCTCTCTCTCTTTCTCTCTCTCTCTGCAACTCTTTCAAATAAATAAATAAATCTCAAAAAAAAAAAAAAAAAAAGAAACACTTCATCTCTCCTCTATTCAGAATGATGTTAGTTGTTGGCTTATAATACACAGTCTTTATTACCTAGTTTGTTCAGAGTTTTTCTCATGAAGAGATGTTGATTTTTATCAAAAGCCTTTTCTGTGTCTATTGAGATAGTCACATGATTTTTTTGTTCTTGTTTGTTTTGACGTGATGTACCATATTTATTGATTTGCATGTGTCAAGCTTTTCTTGCATCTCTGGGATAAATCCCAACTGATCCTTACAAATAATCTTTTTACTGTGTTATTGGATGCAGTTTGCAACAATTTGATGAGCATTTTTACATCCATATTCATCAAGGATATAGGCTTCTATTTTTTGTTGTTGTATCCTGTCTGATTTTCATGTCAAGATGATAATTCCTTTGTAGAATGAGTTTACTAGAATTTTCTTCTTTTATATTATTTGGAATAGTTTAAAGAGAATCAATACATTATTTTTTAATATGTTTGATGGGATTCAGCAAGGCAGCCATCTGGTTTTGGGTTTGCTGGGGACTGATTCAATCATGTTACTTATCGGTTTGTCCAGTGTTTTGTTTCTTCAAGAGACAATCTTGGTAACATGTATATGGCCAGGTATATGTTCCTTTATTCTTACCTATCAAAGTTATTCATGTATACTTGTTCATAACACTTTCTTATGATATCTATATCTCTGTAGCATCAGTTATAATGCCTCTTTCCATCTCTGATTTTATATATTTGAGTCTTCTCTATTTTTCTGTTAGTTTGGCTAAAGATTTATCATTTTGCTAATCTTTAAAAAAATCCACACTTCATGTTGTTGATTGTTGCATAATTTTTACTTTATATTTATTTCTTCTCTGATCTTTTTTATTTCTTTCTTTCTAATAATTTTTGGTTTGCTTTTGTTTTTCTAGTTTCTTGAGGTGCAGTGGTGGTAGGTTGCTTGGGATATTTCTTCTTCTTGATTGGTTTTTAAATACAGGCACTGATGGCTACAGACTTCCTTCTTTGTATTGCCTTTGCTGTATTCAATAGGTTTTGGTATGTTGTGTTTCCATTTTAATTTGTTTTAAGGAATTTCTAAATTTCCTTCTCAATTTATTCATTTGTCCATTTGTTGTTCAGAAATAAATTATTTAATTTTCATGAATTTGCATTGTTTCCAAATTTTTTTGTTATTGATTTCTAGTTTTACTGCACTGTTGTTAGGGAGGAATGATTTCAATGAAAAAAAATCTGTTGATTGTAGTTTTGTGATCTACCATATGAATAATCCAAGATAATGTTCTATCTCATGTTAAGAAGAATTTTGGAGACTGGCACTATGGCTTAGTATGTTAGGCCTCCACCTGCAGTGCTGGCATCCATATGAGTACCAGTTTGTGTCCCAGCTGTTCCACTTCTGATCCAGCACTCTGATAATGGCCTGGGAAAGCATTGGAAGATGGCCAAATGCTTGGGCCCCTGAACCTATTTGGGATATCCAGACGAAGTTCCTGGCTCCTGACTTTGGATTGACCCAGCTCTGGCCATTGTGGCAGTTTGGGAAGTGAACGAGCAGATGGAAGACCCCTCTCTCCGTCTCTCCCTTTTGCTGTAACTAAGCTGTTCAAATAAATGAATAATTTTTTTATTTGGCAGGTAGAGTTATAGACAGTGAAAGAGAGACAGAGAGAAAGGTCCTCCTTCCGTGGTTCACTCCCCTAATGGCCATCATGGTTGGCACTGCACTGATCCAAAGCCAGGAGCCGGGTGCTTCCTCCCAGTCTCCCATGCGGGTGCAGGGACCCAAATACTTGGGCCATCCTCCACTGCCCTCCTAGGCCACAGCAGAGAGTTGGACTGGAAGAGGAGCAACTGGGACTAGTATCTGGCACCCAAACCAGGACTAGAAACCTGGGTGCTGGTGCTGCAGGTGGAGGATTAGCCAAGTGAGCCACGGCGCTGGCTATGAATAAATATTTTTTTAAAAAGAAGAATTCTGCAGCTGTTGAATGGAATATTCTGTCAGTATCCATATAATCTAATTATTCTAAAGTGTGTTTTACCTCTACTGTTTCTTTGTTGATTTTCTGTCTAGATAATTTGTCCATTACTGAAATAGCAAAGTTATAGTCCCCTACTATGATTGTATCTTGCTCTTTAGGTTTATTGATATTATATTAATATTCACTGTATTTATTTAGTGTTCTGAATATAACAAACATTATTTCTCCTTGTTGAATTGGTCCCCTTGCAATTATATAAGCCATTATATAGTGACCTTCCATGCTGGTTCTTACTATTTTTGATTTAATATATTTTATCTGATATATGTATGGTTAATACTTTCATTTGTTTTTTTTTTTAAGATTTATTTATTTATTTGAAAGTCAGAGTTACACAGAGAGAGGAGAGACAGAGAGAGAGAGAGAGTTCTTCCGTCTGATGGTTGGCACCCCAGATGGCCACAATGGCCAGAGCTGTGCTGATCCAAAGCGAGGAACCAGGAGCTTCTTCCAGGTCTCCTACGTGGGTGCAGGGGCCCAAGGACTTGGACCATCTTCTACTGCTTGCACAGCCCATAGCAGAGAGCTGGGTTGGAAGAGGAGCATATGGGACTAGAACCAGTGCCCATATAGGAGGCCGGCTTTTCAGGCCAGGGTGTTAACTCACTGCAGCACAGCACCAGCCCCAATACTTTCATTTGCATTTCATTTTCATAGCATTTTATTCCATCCATTCATGTACAGCCTGTGTGTGTTCTTAGAAGTGAATTTCTTTGGCACCATGGCTCACTTGGCTAATCCTCTGCCTGTGGCACTGGCACCTCGGTTGCTCCTCTTCCAGTACAGCTCTCTGCTGTGGCCTGGGAAGGCAGTGGAGGATGGCCCAAGTACTTGGACCCTGCACCCACATGGGAGACCAGGAGGAAGCACCTGGCTCCTGGCTTCAGATTGGCACAGTGCTCTGGCCGTAGCAGCCATTTTGGGGGTGAACCAATGGAAAAAGGAAGACCTTTCTTTCTGTCTCTCTCTCTCTCTCTCTCTAATTCTGCCTGTCAAAAAAAAAATAAAATAAAATTAAGAAGTGAATTTCTTAAAGCAACATGTAGTTGGGTCTTATTTTTTCATCCGTTCAGTCATTGTGTATTTTAATTGGAGAATTTAACCCATTTACATTTACTATTAATATCAATAGACAAAAACTTACTACTTACATTTTGATAGTTGTTTTATAGTGTTATGGTTGTTCTTTTATTAACTGTCCTCTCTTTATGGACTCCTATTGTGGTTAAGGGATTTTCTCTGTGTTTTAATTTCTTATTTATCATTTTTGCTATTTATACATTTTCCCTGTGTGGTTACTATGAGCTTATAAAACATATTTTGCTTATAATAAGCTATTTTGAAATGATGACAATTTTATATTTATTGCGAGTTAGACAAAGAAGCAAAAAGGAGAAAAAATTAATTAAAAACCTAATGCTTGCACCACATACCTCCCTATATTTTGAATATTTAATGTCTCATTTTAAAACTTCCTATATTTCCTATGTCTTAACATATTAATGCAATTATTACTAATTTTAATTTTTAACTCTTCATAGTAGAAGTGTCAATGGTTTATATATTATTTTTATAATATGAAAGAATTCTGGTTTCTTCTGACTTGTGACTATTTTTAAAATAAATAAACCACTTTAATTGATTTATTTGAAATGTAGAGTTATATATAGAGAGAGATAGAAAGGTCTTCCACCTGCTGGTTCACTCCTCAAATAGCCACAACAGTTGGAGCTGGGCTAATCCGAAGCCAGGAGCCAGAAGCTTCCTCTGGATCTCCCATGCAAGTGCAGAGTCCCAAGCACTTGGGCCATCTTCCACTGCTTTCCTAGGCCATAAGCAGAGAGCTGGATTGGAAGAGGAGCAGCTGGTATACAAACTGGCACCCATATGGGATGCCAGCACCACAGGCAGAAGCTTAGCTTACTCCCCAGAGCACAGGCATTGTGACTTTTACCAATGACATTTGTATCTTCTGATATTTTCTTTCTACTAATTAGCATATCTTTCTTTCAATGTAAAGAATTCCCTTTAGCTTTTTTATTTTTTATTTTTTTTGTGGGTCAGGTCTGATAGAGACAAATGCTTTCATCTTGTGTATCTTGGAATTTTAAAATCTCTCATATCTTTCTGCCTGGCTTTTAAGAAAGTCTAAACAGTCTGGTTATTTTCTCTGAAGATAAGAGATGTCAGCTGTTTCCGCACTTAATGGTGAGACCTCAGGTATTTCAGCAATAAATTGTTCTGTAACTCCAAGTTCGATGTGCTTTTTGTTGTCTCAGCACCAGAGGGTGCCCCAAGCACAAAGTTGTCTCAAATATGCAGTTGGTAGGTCATTTGGAATGAATCAGGGAAGTGTCTAAAATGGCTAATCCATGTTTGCAAGCCTCTTCCCTTGACTGAATTAGGGCAAGGTGCCTTGTACACAGTCATCGGTCTGTGGTGAGGCACTGAGGAATTCTGGCTGGCTCTGGAGCTCACCATGGAGGGACTATCCCCAATTTTCTATGTAATTTCTTGGTGTTTACCTCTGTTGTCTTTCCCCAAGTGAATAGTTACTCACTTCTGATGTTGTTGGAACAATGATGTGGGTAGTACTGTGGCCATGAATGCTATAATACTGGGTCATATGTAGAGCCTACAGCCAGGTGAGTTTAGAACAACACATGAGTAGACCCAGGCTTGTTCTATTATGGGTTATCTCCTGCTGAAGTGGATTCATGTTTGAAAATCACCAAAACCAGCCACTGGTGATGTTGGCTGGGATCACATAGGGCCACGTGGTGGGCCTAGGGGCTCTTTCCACAGGCAATGACCTGTGGACAGGAGCCATTTGAATTTATATAGTGTTTAGGTTTACCAGCACGGCACTAAGTTTCAAAACATAGTCTTGTGCTGACTTTCATGTCTTATTTCCAAGCCATTGCAAACTTTAATTAATTAATTAATTTTTGACAGGTAGAGTGGACAGTGAGAGAGAGAGACAGAGAGGTAGGTCTTCCTTTTTTCCATTGGTTCACCCCCCAAATGGCTGCTATGCCCGGCGCACCGCGCTGATCCGAAGCCAGGAGCCAGGTGCTTCCTTCTGGTCTCCCATGCGGGTGCAGGGCCCAAGCACCTGGGCCATCCTCCACTGCACTCCCGGGCCACAGCAGAGAGCTGTACTGGAAGAGGAGCAACCGGGACAGAATCCGGCGCCCCAACCGGGACAAGAACCGGGGTGCTGGCGCCACAGGATTAGCCCATTGAGCAGCGGTGCTGGCCAAGCCATTGCAGTCTTGCTCCTCACTGCCCAAGACTGGGAGCAGTATGGTTACAGTCCCTTAGCCACCTGGGCTTGACATGAAGCTTGGCTCCATCTGTATCTCACACTTGTAGGGGCCTGTACTGTCTCATGGATATGTGCTAGGCCTCTGTACAGTTGGCAGTGATGTAGGCCAAACCATGTCTGTCTCACTTGGGTGAAGGTACTTCTAAAGCCCCTATCAGCAAGTACTGGCCTTTTGGATTTATATGGTGCTACGTCTCAGTACTGAGCTCCAAGGCAAAGCCCTGTGCTAACTTTTATGCCATATGACCCCAGGGCTGGATTCTTTCTCTGCTAACTGCCTGAGGTTGTTAGTGTGGTCCTGGGGGCATTCTCATGGCCATCAGGTTATAGAGGGTCCAGGGTTTCAGTCTGTAGGTATTGGTCTGAAAACCAGATCAATTCCATTTCATCATGGAAGACTGGTATTGGTTTCAAGTTTTAGCTGTGAACTTAATTTCCTCTCCTTCCCACACATGGGAGGTGTCTCTCTCAATGAGGCACTGCTTGGGATTTGGGCAGATGCGATAATAGGCAGTGTTTTACTTCCTGTGTTCTTCCATATGAATTTCATTTTATGATACTAAATCCACGCACTGTGATACCTCTCCTGGATTCCTTCGGTTTTTTGAACGTGGTTTGGTATGTGAATGACTGTCCAAATTGGTGTCTCTGAGGGGAGATGATTGCTATAACATCCTCTCGCTGTGCTTCGTAAGACTTTCTTCTTCATTTTTCCATATTCTTTTTAATGGAGCTAAGGACTAATGATGTAGAATTATGTATGTTGTATAGTGTGCATTTATTTGTGTTGGGCAGTGGAATTCAACCATGGTGGCATGTTGGAATCACTTAGGGTGCCTTAAAAACAGAGATTCATTGGCAGCATAACACACCACTCAAATTCCTAGAGATGTGCCTCACGTTTTGTATATGTTTTGACTCCTCAGGTAATTCCAACAAACGGACCAGGTAGAAAATTACTTAACTGAAAATGAAAGTAGAAGCCACTGGTAACTCAATTCTTCTGTTGGTGTTACATGTTCAATAGGACTATGGAACTGGTAGTTAATATAGCCCTGGAGTCTGAATACAAATACATACATACACACACACACACACACACACACACACACATATATATATGCAATTTGCAGAAAAAAATCAATGTTTTTCAAATTACCATTAAATAATCAGTATGGGGAGGCTGGATGCATGTCTACACAATGTGCAAAAAGCAAATTATAATTCTTTCCTATTAAATATTTCTCTGGGGGCCGGTACTGTGGTGCAGTAAGTTAAGCCTCCATCTGCAGTGCTGTCACCACTGGCTGCTCCACTTCCAGTCCAGCTCCCTGCCTATGTGCCTGGGAAAGCAGTGGAGGATGGCCCAAGTCCTTGGACCCCTGCACCTACAGGGGAGACCTGGAAGAAGCTCCTGGCTCCTGGCTTCAGATGGGCCCAGCTCTAACTGCAGTGGCCATTTGGAGAGGGAACCAGTGGATGGAAGATCTCTCACTCTCTCTCACTGTCTCTCTCTCTCCTTTCTCTCTCTGTAGCTCTGCTTTTCAAATAAATAAATGAATCTTTATAAAAAGATTTATAAATATTTCACTGGCTTTCTTGGAGTCCCATTTTATAGCAAGTATTTTATTTATCTTGACAGTTACCCGTTTTTATTTATATTATAGTATAATAACTCCAGTGAATATCAGTTAAACTCTTACAAGATGTCCACGAAGGCACTTATTAAATTATAAGGATTGAATAGAGTGCATGTGACATTTACTACTTGTAATTTCAGCAGATTAGAAGTCAGTTGTATACAGCCTGTTCACCTGAGATTATTATTCTCCGACTTCGGTTTGTATCAGCCTGCATTGGATTCAGCAGAATACTGATCAGCAACCTAGCTGATTATGATGTAGGTGGGCTTTAGACCACATTTGGAGAGCCAAAGCATTGAAATTATTCATGTATTTACCACCATCACTTTAGGTTTCAAAGTATGGTTTCTTCTTAATAAGAAAGTGTACCTAATACTTTAATACTGCTTCAAGGCTTTTAAAGCATTTTATCCTGTCAGCAGCTTTGGAAGAGTAGAAGGGAGGTGATAGTACTTTCAGTTATAAGCAAGGCAGCCTGCAGTAGTACAGTAAATAGATATAAATTAAGAAGAATTTTTTTCTGAAGAGTCATTTGAGGTTAAGACAGAGCATAATAATCTTTGGCAATCTGATAATGCAAAAAAAGAGAAAAGAGTCTTTAATGACACTTTAAGTGGATAGTACCTTAATTTATTTATTATTAAGTGATGTATCAATCAAGTTTTCATTACTGAAAGAATTCCTGAGGCAGGCTTCTTTATAAAGAGAAGAGGTTTATTTTGGCTCATGGTTGTGGATGTTCGAAGTTCAGTAGGTTTTGGTAAGGGCCCCCTTAGCTTTATCATGTCCTGGGAGCATTTTTCCCCCTCTGATTACTTGTGAGCTCTTTCTCTGCTTATAGAGCTACAGAATTCAACCATAGAGCTTTACTCCATTGACTTAATTTAATAATTTCCTATTGGCTTCATGATAATCAAATTATGTATCTACTTCTTAGGAAGGGTTATTAACATAAGACTTCAGTGATTAAACTTCAGCATGAGTTTGTGGGGAACAAATTTTTAAACTCTAGCAAATTTCGATAATTATATGCACTTGTCTGCTTGTTTAGCTCATCAGGTGACTCAGTATATATGGGAGTACCTTACAGAAGATGAATCATCATATAAATATGTTGTTACTGTAAGTAAGTTTCTCCAAGTTATATAACCAATGGATATTCAGGTCATATCTATAAGAGAAGCACTGTCACAAATTGTTTCATCATAGGTTGACAGTGCCATCATCCAGAATTGTTTTCATTATATCAAGACATGTGAGAAATTTCAGATCATCCAATGCTACTGAGAAATTGATGTATTTTATATGAATACATTTTTGTAGAAAGTTAAATGTATGACCCAATTAAATGCATTTTGATAATGATTATGGTATTTTATAGATATTATAAAATGTATATTTCAGAAAAAGTTTTATATATTTAATGATTATTAATATAAAAGAAACAGATTTAATGTATTTCATATACTTAGTTTTAAGAATATAATGATAGTTTCTACCCTCTCTTTCCTTCTTCCATTCTTATTTTTCTTTTAATTTTTGTGATTACATACTTTCAATTTACTTTCTTTTTTTTTTAAAGATTTATTTATTTGAAAGAGTTACAGAGAGGCAGAGAGAGAGGTCTTCCATCCCCTGGTTCACTCCCCAGATGGCTGCAACAGCTGGAGCTGCGCTGGTCCGAAGCCAGGAGCCAGGAGCTTCTTCTGGGTCTCTCACATGGATGCAGGGGCCCAAGGACTTGGGCCATCTTCTACTGATTTCCCAAGCCATAGCAGAGGGCTGGATCGGAAGAGGAGCAGCCAGGACTCGAACCAGCACCCATATGGGATCCAGCACTGCAGGCAGCAGCTCTACCCACTATGCCACAGCGCCGGCCCCTCTTCAATTATTAATATTTGACTACATTTAAGAATGAGGAAGTTGAATTTTGGTGTACCTGGAAAAGCATGTGTGAACTTCCCATAAGGTCAAAGAAGGCTGACAAATATTTAGACATTTACTTAAAATTTTTGTTTCCTTCTACTAAAATGAATTTCAAAACATTTTGTCATATTCTACTCTTTCTTTCCTCATTGCATTAAACTATTCCTACTGAGAAATGTAAAACAAGTGATAGAATTTAGAAATTATAATTTTAAACCCCTAATGCCTTAATGATTCTAGTAGGGACCATCAAAAGATGCCACACCACCTTTGTTAAAATATTGATGGGGACCTGCATGTTGACAAGGTGCCAAAGTATTCTATTATTATTTACTCTCTAGACATAAGGAGAGGAAAACATAACTTTACAGAAATTATCTGGCTATCTCCACCTTAAGCCAAAAAAAAAAAAATTCAGGTTACACTGAACTTTGTTAACAGTGGTACTGAGTTTATGTGCTTTCTAATATGATGCAATATGAAGCAACAGTATTACCTATGAAGCATTTTTGACAGAAGTGTTTGATTAGTCCTTTAAATATAATATCCACTGGGAACAGAAAAATACACTAACTATGAAGAGAACCTAACAATGCCAAGGCAAACCCAGAATGTAGAATATTCCACAAGATGATTTTATACTTGTCTATCTCCCCAAAGTCATTTTCCTTAAGAAAAGAAAAAGAAAAAGTGAAGTAAAGAAATGAGAATGATCTGCGCCAAAAGATTCTTGATAGAGATAACCAATAAATGCAATGTGGTGCTACAAATGATAATTTGGAAACAATTGTATACTTTTTAAAAAGGATTTATTTATTTGAATGGCAGAGCAATGGTGTGGGTGGACTGAGAGAAAGGGAGATATCTTTCATCCACTGGTACACTCCCTGAATGGCTGCATAAGACAGGTGTGGGCAAGGTTGAAGCCGGGAACCAGGAACTCCAGCCTGGTCTCCCACATGGGTGGCAGAGGCCCCAGTACATGAGTCATACTCCACTGCCTTCCCCGGAGCCTTAGCAGGAAGCTGGATCAGAAGCTGAGTACCTGGGACTTAAATCAGCTCTTGGATTTGGAATGCCAGTGTTGCAAGTGATGGCTTAACCAGCTGTGCTTAGGCAGCCCTAAGCTATTTGTTTTTATTTATTCATTTTACTTATGAGAGAGAGAGAGAGAGAGAAAGAGAGAGAGAGAGAGAGAGTTGGAGAGGGAGAGAGAGAGAAAGCTCTATCCACTCATTGACTCCTCAAATACTTGCAAAATTCAGGGTTGGGCCAGTCTGGGCCAGGCTAAAGTTATGATTTGGGAAGTTGATCTGTGGTGGCAGGGACCCAGTTAATTGAGACATTACCTATTGCCTCCCAGGGTGCACATTAAGACCGGAATCAGGTGGTGACTGGGACTTGAACCTAGGCATCCCAACATGGGTACGTGCATCCCCAGCAGCATCTTAACCACCATGTCAAAGCCTTGACTTGCAATTGGAACAATATTTACTAATTATAATATGGGATTGAGAGAATAGTGTTAATTTTGTCAATGTCAAAATGGTAGTTTTGTAGTTAGGAGAAAATGTCTTTGAAATGTTTAGTTATAAAATGATGTCCATAATTTTCATTAAAATATTAAATGACTCTCTTTTCAAACATACTGTAGCTATGAGTTATGTGTATTTGCTTCCAGATTATTTGTTTCAGGGCCGGCACTGTGGCATAGCAGGTAAGGCCGCTGCCTGCAGTGCCGGTATCCTATATGGGTGCCGGTTCAAGCCCTGGCTGCTCCACTTTTTGACAGGCAGAGTGGACAGTGAGAGAGAGAGACAGAGAGAAAGGTCTTCCTTTTGCCGTTGGTTCACCCTCCAATGTCTGCCGTGGCCAGTGCGCTGCGGCCGGCGTGCTGCGCTGATCCAAAGCAAGGAGCCAGGTGCTTCTCCTGGTCTCCCATGGGGTGCAGGGCCCAAGCACTTGGGCCATCCTCCACTGCACTCCCTGGCCACAGCAGAGAGCTGGCCTGGAAGAGGGGCAACTGGGACAGAATCCGGAGCCCCGACCAGGGCTAGAACCTGGTGTGCCGGCGCCGCAAGGCGGAGGATTAGCCTATTGAGCCGCGGCGCCGGCCTGGCTGCTCCACTTCTAATCCAGCTCTCTGCTATGGCCTGGGAAAGCAGTAGAAGTTGGCTCAAACCCTTTGGCCCCTGCACCCACGTGGAAGACCTGGAGGAACTCCTGGTTCCTGGCTTCAGATTGGTGTCGCCCCAGCATTTGTGGCCAGTTGGGGTATGAACTAGTGGATGGAAGACCTCTCTCTCTCTCTCTCTCCCCCTCTGCCTCTCCTTCCCTCTCTGTGTAACTCTTTCAAGTATAATAAATAAATCTTAAAAAAAAGAATTTAGCAAGTTTCTTCATGAATAACTAACAGAACTTACAAAGTGAGTAGCTCACCATTTCATGAACCCTGTCAATTGCAATAATAAAGGCATAATGGTCATTCTCTCATTTGAGTCTTCCAACAAATTTTTTTATAGATTGTGTTTATTTATTTGTGAGGCAGAGTTACAGACAGAGAGATTGAAAGATAGAGAGATAGGTCTTCCATCCATTGATTCACTCCCTAAATGGCTGCAATGGGCGGAGCTGGCCTGATTTCGAAGCCAGGAGCCAGGAGTCTGAGTCTGCCATGTGGATGCAGGAGCCCAAGCATTTGGGCCATTTTCCACTGCTTTCCTAGGTCATAGCAGAGAGCTGGATCATACAGCTGGGACTCAAACCAGTGCCAATATGAGATGCTGGTGCCACAGGCAGAGACTTAGCCTACTATGCCACAGCATCGGCCCCTCTTCCAACAATATTGTAAACAGACACCCAAATCTTCACGGATTGTTAGTCATAGAGATTTTTGGCAAAATGAAGCACAGTTTTAGTGGTTACAGCTAACTTTCTAATATTTTAAAATACTTAACTTGGAATATTTCTCATTTTTATTCTTTTTTGAAAAGTTACATTGGCTTTTTTTTAGACTCAATTGCTCTTCCATATAAATTTGAATTTCCTATCCAGATGCTCTCTTTTGTTTGAAAATGCATCAAATTATATACCAGTTTCCAAAAATTAACATGTCACCAGATCAAGCATTTATTTAGGTAAAATTACAAATTTTCATACAATATACCACTTTTTATACTTCTAAGAAACTTAACTTTTTTGCAAAAACTATAATAGTTATGTATCTTGTTTAGTTAAATATATATATATATGCACACATACATGGAATTTAAATGTTTATTCTGGTGAAAAAATTTGAAATGCATGTATAGTTTTTTCATAATATTCATTTCCATGAACTTTTTAAAGATCTCTCATAGATACATATATTGTGTATGTATATACAGAGAGCTACATACATCTCTACCTATTTATTGATCTCTCTGTGAACATAGGGAGACACACATATTGTTAGTTCTTTTTGCTAGGATAAAATTTGGGATATAGGTTGCTTCAAAACATGCAGTATAACTGGTACAATATGCCCAAAGGGCCTATTAGACATATAAAAAATTCCTTAAGAGTGTGTACATGCTTGGACAAATTTGCTTCACTTCTACAACTTTATAATTACAGGTTTTTGTGAAAATTCATGTAGTTAGAAAAATATATATTTTTCAAATAAATGATATGCTTTTAAAATAGCTTTTGAAAAATGATAAGCAGCAGTACTATAATTTTGTTTTGTTTTCTTTTTTTTTTTTTTTTTTGACAGGCAGAGTGGACAGTGAGAGAGAGAGACAGAGAGAAAGGTCTTCCTTTGCCATTGGTTCACCCTCCAATGGCCACCACGGCTGGCGCGCTGCGGCCAGCGCACCGCGCTGACCCGATGGCAGGAGCCAGGTACTTATCCTGGTCTCCCATGGGGTGCAGGGCCCAAGTACTTGGGTCATCCTCCACTGCACTCCCTGGCCACAGCAGAGAGCTGGCCTGGAAGAGGGGCAACCGGGACAGAATCCGGTGCCCCGACCGGGACTAGAACCCGGTGTGCCGGCGCCGCTAGGCGGAGGATTAGCCTATTGAGCCGCGGCGCCGGCCTATAATTTTGTTTTAGAAGGTACAAATATACATGAAAACATCTACAAGCATGAGTAAAAGGTGGGAGAATTACACATTAAATGTGAACGTTTTTATTAACAGTTTATAGCAGTTCCTTTTCTTTGTACTTTTCTGTATTATCAAATTTTTCGACAATTATGTTGTAAGGCTTTTGTTTCGCAAGGAAGAGAAGAAGCTCTAAAAACAATAGTTGGAAATGTATGCGCCAGAAGTCACTTGTTGATTAGTTTGCAATGCCCAGTACATGACCTAATCCTGCAGGGAGTTTTTTGGTGGCAACGAGGGAATTTCAACATGATTATCAAAAACAGATTTGAATGTGAGAAGAAAATAAATACCTACCAACAACATTTTTTAAGGAAAATTAACATGGGAGAAACAATTGTCTTTGGCATCTTTGTTCTTGTAACTCGGGAGTTCTTCATGAAAATGTTCATCTACATCTTCATATAGAAATTGGGTGAGAATATAATCCTTTGTTCTATTGTCATTTTTACATAAAAAACTTTTCAGATAATTTCTTACCAAATGAAACAGAAAACTGCCCTGCACTGAAAAACTCTAGAATACACAGATTAACAAAGGGTCTTCAAAAAGTTCATAGGTGCATGTATGATGAAAAAAGTGTGCATGAATTTCAGATTTTTTGCACCAAAATAAAGTTGTTTTTCCATAAACTTTTTGATGTCTCCTCATGTTTGTGGAATGAAGATTTGAACTCAATGGGATTGGGTTACAGAGTCTGTAGGCATAACTCTATGCTTTGCTGCCTATTAAACACAGAGAGGAGTCAATCTCAGTCTGTGGGTGGAAATGTACCTTAGGAAATCCAATTTATTACAAGTGGACCCTTACAGAAGGTTCATGTTGTAGCTTAGGCATAATCACTTAGTAATTCAGAGGGGAAAACGAGACTCAAAACTTCTGAAATTTTGTTGCATGTAGGTTAAAACTTTCTTTGTCAGGATAATGAGTTATAGACCCAATCTGAATCTGTTCGTGTTTTCTTAGTGTCTTTAAACAGTAAAATTCGTTTTGACTTTATCTTGAGAAAATCCCCAGAATCAGAAAGATTTTGCAATAATTGAGGATCCTATAGATAGAGGACTTCTTATAGGGATCTATTCTTTCCTCTTTATTTGGTTCTTCTTTTAGACAATACTTCCTGGAATTATGCAGAAAAGAAGAGTTGGTCACATCAGCAGAGAGCCAGCCTTCATCAGTGTATCCTCCATGGGACTGCAGTTAAATAAGGGTATTCCAGGACTGTTTCACAGCATTGCACTTACTCAATGATTACTGAAAACATTACCAGCCTGTCATAGCATTTGAATGACTAACACAAAACCTCAAGCTGATTACAATAATGATAAAAAAGAACGTTTCCCCAGAGTGGTCTCCTTATGTAAGGAGGAATAGAACCCAATACCTTAGATACGTCCTTATATAAAATATAGTACATTTTGAAGAATATATATTGATATTCTTTAATATATTCTCATTGTTTAATGTTTATTCTTTTCAGAACTGCATTTCCACCAGTCTTCACCTTTCTACCTTGTATCTTATCTTTGAGTTGCAGAGTACATGCTTTGAGAAAGTTGGTTTTAAGCCAGCACAGTTCTAGAGAGTAAAGACTCCTGAAAACTATGTCTGTACAGTGGTGGTGCCAGGTTATGGGATTTTCTGTGTCTTGGTATGACACCCACCAGCTGAATTTATTATTGAAGTCTTGGGATTGTGAATCTAATATTTGCAGATATTTCCTTGAACAGTTATAAACTTATGGCAGCTATTTCTAAGTGGGCAACTCCTGCTTTACAGCATCAGGCCGAGATTCGAATTCATGAAACCCATTTTATGTCAATAATTGGTGTGATTTGCTATAACAAAAATGCAATGTGGTGATGCTTACTTATTTTCTTCCCCCAACCACCTTCACTGGATTTTCAGGTAGTCTTAACCTAACTTATTTCCCAGGCTTACATTTCATGAGTACATTTTTTAGCTTGGAACATTTTTCTTCCTTGCCTGCCTTCATGTTAGTCACTGCCCATTAATTTGGTTCATTGCTCCTATTTGATTTACTATTTAAAGAAAATTCATAATGTTTTTTCCATTTAGATAGAATTCAGATTTCAGAACACTGGATATTCTTTCCTTTGTGGTGTCTTGTAACGTTTCAGTCCACTCTGATTGTGATTGTGCCACTTGTCAGATAAAGGATCAGGAAAGGAACAATCTTTACAATTGTTCCAGAATTATGTGTCTCTGAGATATTAAGAGACATTCTTAGTTAACTGATGATAGCTTTCTACATTGGGGAGCTTCATAATAGCGAGTAGTTGTATCCCACATCTTTAAATAAGCTGGGTAGTATCTTTATTTTTTTATTTGTTCTTAAAAAAGTAGTTATTTTAGCACCACAGACTTAACATCAGTTAAGTCTGGTCTATTTATGACTGAGCTAGGAATGACACTGCACCAACTGAAGAGCTGCTAAAAACATTTGTTGACCAAATGAATGAATGATATGTCCATATCTGAGAGGCTTTTGGAGAAAAAAATTAAAAAGTAAATATGAATTTGGCAGATTTTGAGAGTATAAACAGAGAATCAGTTGCAACTTTTGGTGAGGATGAATACCTAATCAAACAACATAAAGGTAAATGAAAGAAAACAGTAGAAATCATATTTTAAGTTGCCGCCTTACTACTCAAACCATAAAGTCTTGGAGGAAAGAATGACAGATAGCATTAAAACAAAAACAAATCCTACCTATTTTCATTCAACAGGAAGATGTGAAAAAGTGCCTGGAAAGGGATAAAAGTGTTTTGAATTTGAACCATAAACCATAATCTCAATTTCAGAGATTTTAGAATAAGACATACTATGAATACTTTTAGCATAAAATAGATATTCTATTTGTATCTTACTCTTGATTCTACATAACAGCTCACTCTTCATATGCTGAATTTTAGGCATTTATGAATGTTAAATTATTCAACTAAGTCAGTTAGTACCTATAGCCTCCTCTATAAATCTTCAAGAAACTACATATCTTTAAAACACCTTACTTCTCAAAATTATGTTTAAAATACTTAAAGTAGATAGGCACACTATCTTAATATTTTTGGATAAAAGCCATTTAAAAATAGAGGAATACAATTTGCATTTCAATAGTATTGTACCTGAACCTTGGTTAATATTTATTTACTCTCTCATTGCAGTATCCGCCCAAGTGGAGATGATGGAGACAAACAAGACGCAGGTGACTGAATTTGTCCTCACAGGACTGACAGATCGCCCAGAGCTGCAGGTGCCCCTGTTCCTGCTGTTCTTGGTAATTTACATCATCACCATGGTGGGCAACCTTGGACTGATTTTTCTCATCTGGAAGAACCCACACCTTCACACCCCAATGTACTTCTTCCTTGGTGGCTTAGCCTTTGCAGATGCTAGCACTTCATCCTCTGTGACTCCCAAGATGCTTATAAATTTTTTATCTAAGAATCATATGATATCCCTGGTTGAGTGCATCACCCAATTTTACAGTTTTGCTTCCAGTGCGACCACGGAATGTTTTCTCCTGGTCATGATGGCCTATGACCGCTATGTGGCCATATGTAATCCCTTACTTTATCCAGTGGTGATGTCCACCAGACTCTGCACTTACCTCATAAGTGTCTCCTATGTTATTGGTTTTCTACATTCCACAATCCATATAGGATTATTATTTAGATTAACCTTCTGCAAATCCAATAGGATACATCATTTCTACTGTGAAATCATGCCACTGTACACAATTTCTTGCACTGACACATCACTTAATGAATTAGTGCTTTTTATTTTGGCCACTCTCATACAAGAACTTTCTTTCCTGAGTATCATAGTCTCTTACACCCGTGTTCTCTTTGCCATCCTGCGGAAGAAGTCTGGGACGGGCAGAAGCAAAGCCTTCTCCACATGCAGTGCCCACCTGCTCTCTGTTTTCTTGTTCTATGGGACACTATTCTTCATGTATGTTCGCCCTGGTTCTGGTTCAGATAAATATCAGGATAAAATGTATTCACTGTTCTACACAATTATAATTCCTCTGCTAAATCCCTTTATTTACAGCCTTAGAAACAAGGAAGTTTTAGGTGCACTGAGAAAAATGCTAAATAAATAAATACTTTTCAGGAAACTTTCATTATTCCTTCCATTTTACTATCTGTTAGATAAATCACAACATACTATCTTTTTTCTTAAACTTAGGACTTAATTTATGCTGTTAAATGGATAAATTAAAGAATTGTAAGCTGGATATACCTAGCTAGTTATAAATTTTTGTGGTCATCAAAGTAATTAGAGAAATTTAAGAACAGATTCCAATTACTTGTTATTTCAAATCCACATTCAAGAATAAAACTGAAATTGGGTCTGCTGCTGCGGCGCAATGGGCTGAAGTCCTGTCCTGAAGTACGGCATCCCATATGCATGCTGGGTCAAGTCCCGGATGCTTCACTTCTGATTCAGCTTCCTGCTAAGGCACCTGGGAAAGCAGCGGAGGATGACCCAAGTGCTTGGGCCCCTGCAACCCATGTAGGAGACCCAGAAGAAGCTCGTGGCTCCTGGCTTTGAATCTGCTCAGCTCCAGCCATTTCGGCCATTTGGGGAGTAAACTAGTGGATGAAAGACCTCTCTCTCTCTCTCTCTCTCTACCCCTCTCTGTAACTCTGTCTTTTAAATAAATAAATAAATAAATCTTTTATAAAAGAATAATGCAATTGAAATCATCAGTTTGTTTTCTTTGTAGCATGAATACTGTGATTCCGTGTGTGTGTGTGTGTGTGTGTGTGTGTGAAGTCTTCTGAGCTTAAATTCTTTTAAAATAAGACTCAGTGTGTGTAAATCTTTTGTTTTACATGTATTCATGCCCTCCCATATAATTCTTGACCACAGTATTTTTTAAACATTCTGTTTTTGTAGACATTTGTAAATTTCCAAAGGATACATAAATTAAAATTAGAGTAACTATAACAATCATACCCTCTTGAGGCGTTTAATATTCTATGTAGTTTAAAATAACATTGGAAAGTAACTTCTGCTTTTATTTTATTTGTTTAAATACAGAAAAATTAAAGACTTAAAATACTTAAAATAACATAGCAATATTCTGAAATACAATTACAAAAGTTCTGAGTGTTTTAAAACATCTAACTTTTAATTTGTTGAGTACAGTAGTACAATATCCAATTTTCAACACACATATAACGAATGAATACTGTCTTTCTGTTATTGATGACTATGTAAAATAGCAGTTATGCTTAATAAATTGTCAATTAAAAAATTGAGGTTTTTATTTTTTCCTTCTTAAAGCTGTGCTTGTTTTCTCTCTAGGCCCTTTGAAGGTTTCTACTCTGTGGTCTGCAACCATTATTACCCATGACCTCATGAATATGTAAAATAAGGGAAAAGATTCACCCCAAGCATGACAAATTCCTCCTCTCAGTATCTTTTTTTAATTTGAGGAAATAAAAATTTGTTGAGTCCTATGACACATAGCCCAAGTTAGGACAGACTGGCTCCAAGTATAGTTTTCTTGGGGTTCAGTTTCCTCAGAATCCAGTTCTCCCTACATCTGAGCTCCTGCCTTCAGCTCTGTGGACTCCATTCTAAGCAATTCACTAGCTGTGATTACAGATCCTATGTAGAATTCATAACCCTCTGTTCTGTCAAGTGCATTGGCAAAGCTTTCTTGTTTTATTTAAAACATGCACCATACAGATTGATTTGGCTTGGTTACATGATGGCCATATGTCAATATGAGGATATATGGTTTCAAAAATTTGTGTGCATCAAAATAAATTTTAATCCATTTTTCTTGAACATTTGAAGTATCCTTGTATGCTGACTTATTTTGTTACTCAGACTATTATTCTCCCGATGAAAACCCCTCTAGATTTCTGGTGACTTAGAGTCGATGTAAGAGAATCACATTCTATAAGCTTTTTTATAAGCAGACTCATGTAGAGCAGGAATGTCCCTCACACTATTCTCTAGAAGGAGGCTACTCACAGGCAGCTCTGTGGTCAATGGGGCAGTATTTTTGGAAATATTAAATAATTAAGACAATTTCCTGTTTCAATGTGCTTCTTTGTCCTGTTTCCTCCGATGGGCAAAAGCTACTACTTAAATTTTTAGGAAGAAAGTCTTAGAAATAGGCTTTCTAAATTTATTTTTTGTCCATCTGTGGTACATCTTTAACTGGGTTTGGAGACAGACTCCTTGATCTTTCTATGACCAGGGAGCTTTACACTCTCTACTTTTTTAGAAGCTGAATTTGTTGATTTAGGAAGCATGGGACAAGTTCATGTCTTGTGATCTAGGTAGACAGGAGATGTCAGTGGTTGGGAATGCTCACACATGAGGGTTTTAATTTCTCCCTCTGGAGAGGATGAGGATTTGGAAAAATGAGACGCAAATTCAGTGGCTATGACACAGTGTTGACTTTCACTGTTGTGACAAATGATCACACACTTAGTGAGTCAAAACAACACAAATTTATTTCATTGCCGTTCTGGAGTGTAGAACCTGATGTGGGTTTTATGGGGATGAAATAAGGTGTTGGCAAGTTTGTAGGCTCGAAGCAGAATCTGTTTCCTCTGTTCCTGCCTTTACTGAATACCTCGAATTGAACTTGGTCCCACAGAGTGTACGAGCAGGAGACTTTTGAAGCTGAGGTTTGGCAGCTGCTCCTCATCACTGCCATTACAGCCTGTGGATTTATGAGAATAGCACTACTCTCTGATATTGTAGTGAAAAATGTCAATATGTTTCTATGACAGGTAAGCCTTTCAAATGACTGCAGGTGGCAGATCCCAACAGTTCTTACAGGGACGCACCTAGGATTATTTGCACACAGTTGGTTGTTCTGAATAAGGCTATTATAAATGAAGCCATCAGCGTTTACGTTCTTTGAAGAGCAGGGGACATTATTATCTACCAATACAATTTTCTGAGGGGCTTTGACTACCTGTCAGTACTGGACTACTTAAAAATGTTAAATCATATACTCTGAAAAATGATTTTTATTCATTTCATTTTGTCTCTTTTTATAGTTTGTTTTAAAAGTCTATTTTTTTCAATATAAGTATAGCTACTCCTTCTTTTTTTTTCTTTCCTCTTTTGATTTTCACTTTGCAAGAAATATGTTTTTTCATCCTTTTACTTTCAGTCTGTAGATATTCCAACTTGTTGGTACATGGCTTTTTTTTTTTTTTTTTTTTGACAGGCAGAGTGGACAGTGAGAGAGAGAGACAGAGGGAAAGGTCTTCCTTTGCCGTTGGTTCACCCTCCAATGGCCGCCACGGCCAGCGCGCTGCGGTGGGCGCACCGCGCTGATCCGATGGCAGGAGCCAGCAGCCAGGTGCTTTTCCTGGTCTCCCATGGGGTGCAGGGCCCAAGCACTTGGGCCATCCTCCACTGTACTCCCTGGCCACAGCAGAGAGCTGGCCTGGAAGAGGGGCAACCGGGACAGAATCCGGCGCCCCGACCGGGACTAGAACCTGGTGTGCCGGCGCCGCTAGGCGGAGGATTAGCCTAGTGAGCCGCGGCGCCGGCTCGGTACATGGCTTTTCATAATAGTCTCCAATGATCCTTTGCATTTCTGTAGTATCAATGGTATTATTCATTTTTCATTTCTGAATTTGAGTATTCTTTCCTTTTTTTCCTGGTTAGTCTTGATGCAAGCTTATTGGGTTTTCAAGTCTTTTCAAAAACAAACTTCATTTTTCTTTTGTATTTGTTCAGTTTCTATTTCATTTATATCTGTGATGATCTTCATTTATTTTCTTCTACTAACTATGTTTTTGTTTCATTGTAGTGATGTACTTTTTCATTATTTATTGGATATTTTTTATATTTTTTGATGTAGGTGCTTATTGCTATAAACTTCCTTTTTAGTACTATTTTTGCTGTATTCTGTAACTTTTGGTAAATTTTGTTTCTGCTTTGATAAGTTTCAAGAAATTTTTAAATATTCCTTCAAACTCTTCAATGACCTATTGTTCATTCAGAAGCACGTAATTCAGGCTCTCTTTATTTGTATAATTTCTAGACATTCCTCTCTTGTTGATTTCTAGTTTTATTCCATTGTTGTTTGAAAAGATACATGATATAATTTTTACTTTGTAAAATTTGTTCAAACTTGTTTTGTGGTCTGATATATGGTTTATCCTAGAGAAAATTCCTGTGTTGATGAAAGGAATGTGTATTCTGCTTATTTTGGGTAGAATGTTCTGTAAATGTCTGTTTGATCCATTTAGTGTGTAACTCTGATGTTTATTTGTTGATTTTGTTGTCTGGATGATCTATTCATTGAAGAAAGTGAGATGTCAAAGACCACTACCATTTAAAAATATTTTACTTATTATTTTCTTGAGATAACATATTTTAAATTTACATTGTATTTTCTTCACTTAAGAGTAAAACAAATAAAAAGTAAAAAGACTAGTCTAGCAGGAAAATTGACAAGAACTACACAATAATCAGAGGGAAAGAGTTCAGATTTACCCATAGAAAGTAAAATTTAAAAGTCACAAAATCATTAAAACTATAGTAGTGTGCAATTTCTATTAATTTGCTTGACAAATATTTAAACAAAGTTTGACAAAGCACTGCATTTGCAGCAAAATTGATGCACAGGCATTTCCCCCTACTATTGTTATGTTGGTGATTACATATCCCCTTAGATCTATTAATGGTTGCTTTATAAAATTGGTGCTCTGGCATTGGATGCATATACATATACCATATTTAAATCTTCTTGTTGAATTTATTTTTTGATTGTTATACAATGATCGTCTTTGTCTTTTTTTTTGTCTTAAAGCCTGTTTTGACTGATACAATTACTTCTGCTACCTTTTAGTTTACATTTTGCATGGAGCATTTAATATATTTTCCCATGCTTTCATTTTTAGTCTGTTAGTATCTTTACAAGTGATGTGAATTTACTGTTGGCAGCTTATCCATTTGGCTATTTTAAAAATCCATTTGACAATTCTTAATTTTTTTTCTTTGAGAGAGAGGTGATTGATGATAGAGATAGAAATAGAGGTACAGATAGAGATAGAGACAGAGATAGGGGAGCTCTATGTGCCTCATGCAACTGGATGTCTCTTTCTTCAAATTAAGGATGTTTTTTATAATTATTTCACTCAATAGTTCTTCTAATCAATTTCTCTTTTCCCACCAAGACCCATATGTTGAGTTCTTTGAGAGTATCCCATAAACTCCAACACTATTTATAATTTTTCTAATTTCTTTATTTTTTGGTCTGAGAAATTTCTAAAGATTTTTCTTCTGGTTTGAATATTCTTTCTTCTGCCTCCCCAGGTCTGTTTTTAAGGCTTTCCACAGTATTTTTTATTGGGCAGATTGACTTCTTTATCTTCATTTCTTTTTTTTTCTTTTTCTTTTCTTTTTTTTCTTTGACAGGCAGAGTGGACAATGAGAGAGAGAGACAGAGAGAAAGGTCTTCCTTTGCCATTGGTTCACCCTCCAATGGCTGGCGCTGCCAGCGCGCTGTGGCCGGCACATCGCGCTGTGTACAGAAGGGAAAATCTGGTAACTGTTCAACAGTTCCTTCCACTGTACTTCCTGTGATTGTCATGTACCAGTTTTACTCTTTTTTCCACCCAAAAACCATGGTCAGCCTTTCCGTAGGGAGCTAAGTCCAGTTTCCATCTAGACCATATCTCAACAAAAGCCTGGGGTTCTAAGGAGATTATTCTTTCCAACAAATATGATTGCAGTTGTTCTTTCTCTAGATACTAAGATTTTTTTTTTTTTTTTACAGGCAGAGTGGACAGTGAGAGAGAGAGAGACAGAGAGAAAGGTCTTCCTTTGCCGTTGGTTCACCCTCCAATGGCCGCCGCGGCCGGCGCGCTGCACTGATCCGAAGCCAGGAGCCAGGAGCCAGGAGCCAGGTGCTTCTCCTGATCTCCCATGGGGTGCAGGGCCCAAGCACTTGGGCCATCCTCCACTGCACTCCCTGGCCACAGCAGAGAGCTGGCCTGGAAGAGGGGCAACCGGGACAGAATCTGGCGCCCCGACCGGGACTAGAACCCGGTGTGCCGGCGTCGCAGGCGGAGGATTAGCCTATTGGGCCGCGGCGCTGGCTTATCTTCATTTCTAATATTTTATTTTGATTTCTATTCAAAATTTTAATCTCATAGGAGTATTTTTCATCCATGTCAGGTATAGATTTCATTAACATGTGAATTTGCTTCTCATTGCTTCTCAGGGATTCCGTGATTAATCTTTTGAATTTGTATTCAGGCATTTCATCAATCTCTCTGTTTCACATTATATTATTGCAGTGTTGCTGTGTTCTTTTGTTTGGATGAGTCATGTTTTCTTCCTTTTTTTTTTTTTTTTGAGTTTCTGTGTTTATTTTTTGGCCTTTGTGTAATTAATTGTTGGTTTTCTCCTCCAATGGATTTTGTCTTTGAATCATGCTTCCGTGGCTTAGTGGAGTGTCTGACATTTCAGAGAATACTTAGAGGTGAAAGCTGGGTGTGGCCAGAGAGTTCTGGTCAGTGCTTCAGGGTGGGCTGAGTATTTAGGGTGACACCAAAGTTGGGCTTTGTAGATCTCCTCTTTTCAGCAGGAAGGAGGGTGAGATCATCTATGTTGGCATAATTATACCCTCATCTCCTCTCTTCCAATGTGAAGAATGTCTGGGGTTAGCCTATAGTGGTTGCAATACTCACCTGTGCTGCCACACGAACTACACAAAGTATCTGTGCAATCCTCATGTGACTATAGATCCTGCTACAATGACCCATCCTAGGCAATCAGGGAGCTCTGAGCCTTTGGCACCATATACAGTGATTACCCAGATACCCAGCTATACCCTGCGCTCTATCATGCAGTCATAAAGTTCTTGCAGTCTCAGCACACAAGGCTCCATAGCCACAGGGTGCAGAGAATCCACTCTGCCCTGCTAGCCTATCTGGCCCATGGAGAGATAGAGATATTCCCAGAACCTGTGTGTGTTCTATCTTGACATTTTGATCCCTGGAACCTGTGATAAGTTGAGAGGCTATGGGCTCCTCACAGTCCTATGTGGACGTCCAACCCCCTGTCAATCCTCCCTTCCAGACTCAAAGTCGGTGGGGAATGTGCATTTTTCCCTTGCGTAAAATCCTTGGATTGCACCTGTGCTCAAGAGCTGCCACAGCTGTTGCTTGTTTCAAAATGGTGCCTTCTCCCTACTGCTGCTGGGTGCACATAGCTGAGCTGCCACAGTTGCTACTTGTGTCAAGATGGTGCCCACTCCTAGCTGGTTGCGGGGTGCCATTGTTGGGGGGTGGGGAGACGGAAATATGTGCTTTTTTCTCTGGGTTAGGCAGGTATGCTCTCCCCCTTAGGGCTCCAGGCTGGACTAATTCCAGGTTCTTCTTCTGGCTGTATCACCAATGGCACCAGCTGCTGCAGTTGGCTCTCACCTTGCTCTGCAAGGCTGGCACTTCTTCTGGCTCTCAGCTCTGGGGTTCGTGTGTTTCTGTGCATCAGCACCTTCCATGCTGATCCACGGTGTCCCTCTTCCTTCATTAGAATTTCCATGCAGATTTCCCTCCAACTCTCCCCTGAGAATATATTTCCTCCAATTTTTTTCTACATTTCACCCCAGCCTAAAGCAATATGTCCTTTCCCTATTCTGCCATCTTGAAGATTCTCCAGCAGTCTATTTAAATTCAAAGCTCCTATTTATAAGTCCTATAATTTAATATTTTTTCTGTTTATCATGAATATAATTTATTTTATTTCTAATGGGTTTTATAATTTCACATCTTCATCATGACAAGAAACATAGTTTTATTGATACTGCTAACTTGGAATATCTTCCATTATTGTTTTTAGAATTATTTTTATTATTTTACCAATTTAATCTTCCAGATAAATTTGAATTTTTAAGGCAAGTATACTCCAATGAGTTTGTTTGAAATTGCATCAATTTTATAAATTAATTTGTGAAAATTAATACTGCTAGATCAAACTTTCTACTTAGCTAAAATTATGGATTTTCATACATTACACTACTTTTTTTTAGCTCTCAGTAATTTTTTTAATTTTGGCAAAAGATATATTGGATATATTTCTTAAAACATTGATTCACATAAACACATATAAATATATATGTATATATATAGAGAGAGGAATATCAGCTCTCTCTTCTTTATACATACACTTTTTAAAACTAACAAAAATATTATTAACTTATAAATAGTTTATGAAAAACTGTATCTAGAACTACCATAATTTTGTTTTAAAAAGTATATAAAAATATATAAAATACAGATTCCATATGGGTAAACTGTGGGAGAAATATATGCCCTAAAGTGAACTATTTTTACCAGTGGTTGGAGAGATCATCACAATTTATTTTCTTTTGTATTTTTGTATACTATCAATTCATCCTATAATTAACATTTAATGCTTTTGTTTTCGGAAGAAAATAAAAAGTTGTAAAAATAATAGTTGGAAATGGGCATATGAGAATATTGTGAATATTTTCTCCCATTCTGTTGGTTGCCTCTTCACTTACCTGAATATTTCCTTTGCAGTGCAGAATCTTCTCAATTTGATGTAATCCCACTTGTCAATTTGGGCTTTGATTGACTGTGCTTCTGGAGTCTTTTCCAAGAAATCTTTGCCTATGCCTTGCAGAGTTTCCCCAATGTCCTCCTCTAGCAATCTGGTGGTATCAGGTCATAGATTTAGATCCTTGATCCATTTTGAGTTGATTTTTTGTATAAGGTGTAAGGTAGGTATCTTGTTTCATACTTTTGCACTTGGAGATCCAATTTTTCTAGCACCATTTGTTGAAGAGGCTGAACTTACTCCAGGGATTGATTTTAGCTTCTGTGTTAGAGAGTAGTTGGTTCTAAATGTGTGGATTGATTTCTAGTGCGTCTATTCTGTTCCATTAGTCTACACTGATTTTTAAACAAAAATTTATAGTCTAAATATCTTCCTATGATTTTAAGTTAAGTATAACTTATATTTTAATTCGGGAAATTAATACCCTTAGTAGAGAGAGATTTTATTTTTTTAGGTAGTTATGGCTTTTCATGAAGCATAATACAGGTATCAAAAAACACATAGAAAGTGGTAGGCAGTTGATAAATGATTTTTCACATTTATGGTCAATACTTTTTGAAAAGTTTCCAAGAATATGTAGTAGTAAAAGGAAAGTCTCTTCAATAAAGGGTACTAGGAAAATTTTTAATCCATATACAGAAGGATAAAATTTCATTGTATCTCACCATATACAAAAATGCACTAAAATAATTAATGACTGAAATCTAAGGCTGAATCTTGTGAGACTTCTAAAGGAAACAGAAGAAAATTTATGACATTGGTCTGGACGATGATTTTTTAGATGAGATTCCTAAAACACAAACAAAACAAAAATTAGACAAAAGAGTTGTATCAAATGAAAAACCTTCTGAACAGTAGAGGAAGCAACTGAGTGAAGAAATAATCTATAGATTGAAAGAAAGTATTTGCAAGCTGTGCATCTGATAAGGTTTTAATGTCCAAATATATACAGGAACTCAGGTTAATATCAAGATAACAAATAAACTCATTACAAAATGAGTAAAGGACCTAAGTAGAAATTATTCAGAGGAAGACATACTAGTGGTTAATACATATATGAAAAAATGCTCAATATTAGCAATTATTATGGGAATACAAATTGAAAGTACGGTGAGATACCTCACATATGTTTACACACAAAAGACAAGGGTAACAAATGTTGATGAGGATGTGGAGAATGGGAGCCCTGGTACTGTTAGTAGACATCTAAATTAGTATCTTCATTATGAAAAATAGTTTGGAGGTTCCTCAAAAAACTTAAAAGAGAATTACCATATGATCTAGTTACCCAAATTCTCTCTCTATATACAAAGGATTTGAAATTAATACCATAAAGACATATCTTCACTCCTAGTAGTGTTGCAGCATTACTCACAACAGTCAAGTTATAGAAGCAACCTAAGAGCTCATGAATAGATAAAAATATGGCATATATTCATGAAAAAATACTACAAAAAGGAAGGTAAGTCTGTCATTTGCTACAGAATGATGGACCTGAAGATGTTATACTAACTGCAATAACCCAGGCACAGAATGATAAATACTGCATGTTCTCACATAACTGTGGAACTGGAAAAATTGAATTTGTAGAAGCAGAGAGCAAAAAAAAGTTAGCAGAGTCTTGCTATTAAGGGGGGATGGAAAGATGTTGATTAAAGTGTGCAAAGATTCAGATAGGAGGAATAAATTTTGTGAGATCTCTTACATTGCATGGTGACTAAGTTGGCAATAGTGTATTGTACACACATAACATCGCTTTTTATTGCCTAATATGTATAATTATGATTTGTCAATTTATAATAAGAAATTCTATAAAATATACTTCCTTGTAAAGTTTTACATTTTCCCCATATGTATGTCAAACATTGTTATGAAACATAAAATTATACACATGTTCATGTGTGTGTATTTTGTTAATGTAATATAATTTTGCTAATGTAAACTTTAGGAAGTGAGAGAGTTAACATTTTGTAGCATAAAATAAATGATGCAATTTCTGATAATGTAAACTTTAGGAAATAAAGTGTTTCAAATTTTGTAGTATAAAATGGAGCAATTCCCTTGTAGATTACAGATTTGTAAAAAGATCTTTAACAATGTGAACACATTTGGAAATATTATCTTCAATTCCAGGAACTTATAATTATAGACATTTATGGAATATTCTGCAGTAAGAAAAATACCACAAATGTAAGTCATATTGTTAAAGTGAGTTTATGAAAAATTATGGGTAGCAGGTACATAATATTGTTTTTAAAAATACTTGTATATACAAATATACATGAATATAAATTCATACATGGTCAAAGGGTGGAAGAAACATGTGCCAAATGTTAACATATTCATCAACGATGAAGGAGGTTATAACAATTTATTTTCTTTGTACTTTTCTCTATTCTCATTTTCCTAATTTTTTTTCTAAATATTTGGTTAGAGTGAACTATGTAAAATTTGCTGTTTTCTATGTCAAACTAGTTGCATAATGGCAATATCATGGTTGAATCAGAATTTTTCTCAGTGAGAGAATTGATCTATAAAAACTATTACATCAATGGTAGAAGTGAAATTCTCATGATGTAGGTTTACAGAAACAAGATATTATTGGAATATTGAATAATTGTCCAAAAGACTAAACATGTTCACACACAGTTTATAGAGTCATCAAAAATATTTTCCCCATGGAGTAAGTTATGCTTCCAATTACTCGGAGTCAGATTTACATGGTTGGTACTAGCAGCAGAAATCTCAATGCAATAGATGCTTTCCTTTAAAAAAATATGATTATAATACCTTTGTTTTCAGAAGAAAGAAAAAAAGCTATGAAAAGAATAATTACTATAGGTTTGTTAAAAGTGATTTGTTGATTAGTCTACAATGCCCAGTAGATGACTTTATCCTACAGGGAATATTTTGGTGGTATTGAGGGAATTTTAACTTCCCAAGCAGGATGAAGATGGGAAGAAATAAATATTATTTCCTTTGAACTGTGTTTCTTAAAAAAAGTTAACATGGGCAGAACATGATTTTGACATATAATTCTTATACCTTAGGAGTTGGTTTAGCTTATGGCATCAGTGCATCTTATAGGAACTAGGTGAGAGTATAAACCCAATTGTTATCTTTTTTAAAATAAAAAGTTATTTCAGTATCATGATTCTCATGAACTCTCAAAATATGTGATTTTTTTTTCCAGTGATTTACCTACCAAACAGAATACAAAGAAATTTTGAATTGGAAAGACAGATTAAAAAATTTTGTCCAATCCCTCTGAGCCTTTATGGATGCAACACTATATATTCGTAGAAGGAAGATTTGGACTAAAGAGATCAATTATAGTTTATAGGCTTAACCACTATGCTATGTTGCCTAGCAAATGCAGAGAGAATTCACATTCTCACTTTGTTTAGAGATGCATCTTGGAAAATCTAAAGCTTTAAAAACGAGAACTTTAAATATGGTTGGTGTCATGGCTTAGAAATAATCACTTAATTTTGAGATATATATGAGATTTAAAGCTTCTGAAATGCTACATTTTTGGTAACATTTTCCTTGGGTAGGGTAATGAATTACGTACGGACTCTATTTGTATTTTGTTAGTGCCTTTATAGTCTTTAAACAGTAAAATTTATTTTGACCTGAAGTCGGGAAACCTCCCAGAATTAGGATGATTTTTCCAGTAAAGAAGTAGAGATACGGAGTTTTTAGGAGAGTCTATACTTTCTTCCTCATCTGTTTTTTGTTTTAGATAGTACTTCTTAGAAAGGCACATAGAAGCGGTTGATTAAGCCATGTTTCATCCTCATGTTGTTCTTGGTATGATAAATAAGGATATTCTGTGCTTCAGGCGATTGGACAGTAGTGGGCTTACTTTATGATTACTGAAAACATTACTTCTGTGGTAGTTCATTTGCATGTCTGATAAAAACCTCAATTAACTTACTCTTTTTCTGTTTAACAACTGTTTCTGAGAATAACTGTCTTCCACGGAATAGCTTGTTTATCTAAGGGGAAGAACCCTAGATATTTTTGTTTCTAAAGTATCTAGTTCTTCTATATGATATTACTGGTCCAAGATTATTCTTTTCAGAGATGCATTTTTTAGCCCAATCTTCTTCAGTTTTCCATATTCTCTTTTTTTGGGGGTTTAGCAGATACTTTAAGAAATTTAGTTATGGTCCGGCACAGTCTTGAGGAGTGAATAATCTAGATACATCTATACAGAAGTGGTGATTTGATTATAGAAGTAAAAATAAGGATTGGCATGACAACCTTTGGCTGAACTTGTCATTAAAACCAAGGAGTTGTGAATCCAGGATTTGTAAATATATTCTTGAATGGTTAAATACTTATATCAGCTATTTCTAAGTGAGTAGCTCTTGTTTTAGATCTCCAAGGGAGGAATTTAAATTCATAAAACATATTTTATACCTAGAATTATGTATGATTTATCATTAAAGGAAGGTATTGTGTTCATGTTGATTTAAATTCTCTCTCCTTTTTCCCATGGTTTCCAGAGATCCAACCTTTTCACTTACTTCCTAGGCTTTTAATACTCAAAACATATTTGTAGTTTGTTTTGTTTTATGCTTTGCCTATCTCCATGTAAGTCATTGCTTATTAGTGTGTGTGGTTCAACTTTTCTCCTCTTTGATTTGCTATTCAAACAAAATTTTTGATTTTTACCATTTAAACTTAAATCAGATTTTCAAAAATGCTGCACGTTTTTTCATTGTGACATCTTTTGAAGCGAGTCTTCCCACTTTGACCTTCATAATCTCACTCAAATGGAGTGGGGATAGAAAAATGACAGCAATCTCATAGAATTCTGTACCTTAGAAATATTAAAAGATAGTTAACTGGATAATATTCTACATTGGCATGATGAGTGATAATTCTTGGATCTATTTCATATATGAAACAAGCTACTAATGTAAGTGTATATGTGAGTTTTCCTCTGTTAAATGGAAGTTATTTTAGCAACATGGCAGTATCACTCAAGTTATAAGTTCTATGTATGACTGAGATAAGAATGATGACAATCTAACTTGGGAGGTGCTAAATAAATATTTGTTAACTAAGTCAACTAATGATTTTGTTTATATATGACTTTATCGAGGAATATATCTAAAAGTCTATTACAAATTTGGTGTGCTTGATGATGGTATAATGAAGTAATACAATGGTTTCTCTAGATAGAAAACAGAAGAAATAGAATTTTGGCTTATTGTGTTATTGCTTGACCCATTAATGTCTTTGGAAGAAAGAATAATATATATCACTAATATCACAGAGTCCATTTTCTGTTCAGATAAAAGATATGAACAAGTTGCAGAAAAACTAAGAAGACTCTTTTGAGCTTGAATCAGAGTTGCTTTAGTAGATTTTATTGTAAAATATATTTTGTATTTTTCATTGTGACCTATGTATAAAATAATGTCATATATTTAATTTATGCTGTTTCTGGTTGATAAGTTATTGGGCCAAGTAGATTGATTACTATAGCCTCTCTACTTCCTTTCAGAGAATTACATATTTAAAAAAAATTATATGTCAAAATTATTTATAAAATGCTTCATATATTCAGATGATTTCTTGAAAAAAAGACTGTACTAGACGGTCAAGGAACTTCTGAAACACGGGATTGCGACGTTGTATTTTATATGAATATTGATAGTTTTGTTTTTCTTTACTTACTCTCTCATTGCAGTGATCAATCTGAGTGGATGCGATGGAGATTAATCAGACATTGGTGACTGAATTTATTCTCAAAGGACTAACAGACAGCACAGAGCTGGAAGTGCCCCTGTTCCTGGTATTCTTGTTGATTTATGTCACCACCATGGTGGGCAACCTCGGACTGGTCTTTCTCATCTGGAAGGACCCCCATCTTCACACGCCCATGTACTTTTTCCTTGGCAGCTTAGCCTTTGCAGATGCTTGTACCTCATCCTCTGTGACCCCGAGGCTGCTCGTCAATATCTTAGACAATGGCCAAATGATATCACTCTTTGAATGCATGGCCCAATATTATTTTTTTGGTTCCAGTGCAACCACAGAATGTTTTCTTCTGGTGGTGATGGCCTATGACCGCTATGTTGCTATATGTAATCCTTTGCTTTATCTAGTGGTGATGTCCAACAGACTCTGTGCTTCATTGATAAGTATGTCATATGCAATTGGTTTTCTGCATCCTATAATTCATGTAGGATTATTGTTTAGATTAACTTTCTGTCGGTTCAATGTAATAGATCATTTTTATTGTGAAATCTTGCCACTGTATACACTTGCTTGCACTGATCCATCTATCAATGCATTAGTAGTTTTCATCTTTGCTGCTTTCATACAAGCTATCACTTTTTTGACCATCGTGGTCTCTTATGTCTGTGTCCTCTTTGCCATCCTGAAGAAGAAGTCTGAGAAGGGCAGAAGCAAAGCCTTCTCCACGTGCAGTGCCCACCTGCTCTCTGTCTCTTTGTTCTATGGCACTCTCTTCATCATGTATGTCCGTCCTGGGTCTGGCCCAGAGAAACATCAGGATAAAATGTATTCACTGTTCTACACAATTATAATTCCCCTGCTAAACCCTTTTATTTACAGCCTAAGAAACAAAGAAGTTTTGGGTGCACTGAAAAAAGTGATAACTAAATAAATATGTTCTTGGAAACTTTTATTATCTTTCCATTTCACCCCTTGTTCAAATAACCATGTCCTTTGTTTTGCACATGGTAAGGCCCTATAGATGTTGTAAAATGAATGAATAAAAAACACTTAGTCTGGATATGGTTGTTTAGGTTATAAGTTATGATAATCAAAATAATCAATGAGCACTGTAAGGACAGGCTCCAATTACCTGTTGTTTTCAATCTATACTCAAGGATAAACTGAAGGTGAAATAACCAAACTGCTGAGTCTCTATTAACACAAACGAACTCCAGCATTTCCAGATCCACTATTTTATTTTTCCCTATTTTTATTATTTATTTTAAAATTTTAATTATTTTTTTAAGACTCAATATGGTTTGTAGATACAGTTCTAAGAATATCATGATATTCCCTTCCTCCCTGTCTCTATCCCCCTTTCCCTCTCCCATCCTCCTCCTTTTCTGACTTTTTTTTGTTTTTGAAATAAAATATTTTAAATTTGCATTACAGCAAAAAGGCTTAATACTTAACTGAATGAGAAGTTTAACAAATATAAAGCAAAAAGACCCTAGTTTAGTGAGAATATAGACAATGGCTATAAATAATAATTGAAAGGAAAAATGACAGTTTAGTCCATATATAGTACATTTTAAAGTAATCATGGATCATTGAAACTATAGTAGCACAGCTTTCTTAACCATTGGTTTGGCAATGGTATAAAACAAAGTTTCACAAAACTGTATTTGACTATACTTGCCGCAATACCCTTCCTTCCTTCCTTCCTTCCTTCCTTTCCATCTTTCCATCCTTCCTCCCTTCCCTCTCTCTATTCTTTCTTTCTTTCTTTCTTTCTTTCTTTCTTTCTTTCTTTCTCTCTCTCTCTCTCTCTCTCTCTCTCTCTCTCTTTCTATCTCCCACATATATAGGAGAGCAAGCAGTATTTGTCTTTCTGTGTCTGGCTTATTTCACTCAACATGATGTCCTCCAGTTGCATTCATTTTGCTGAAAATAGTAGAATTTCATTCTTTTTTTTAACAGCTGAATAACATTGCATTGTGCATATTTACCATATTTTCTTTATCCATTCATCTGATGATGTACACCATGGTTGATTCCAAATTTTGGTTATTGTGAACAGTGCTGCTATAAACATGGTGGTGCAGGTATCTCTTTGATACAATGTGCTTATGTCTTTTGGGTAAATACCCAGTAGTGGTATTGCTGGATCATATGGCAAGTTTATTTCTAGCTTTTTAAAAAATTTCCACTGTTTTCTACAGTGGCTGCACTAATATACATTCTCACCAACAGTCAGATATACTTATTTTAAAATCCTGTTGAATTTGTATTCTTTTGAAAGGAGACTCTGTGTGTGAACACTGTATTTAAAATATATTCATGGCCTCCTAAATATTTCCTGAGCATGGTGTTTTTAACACCTTCCGGTATATCTGGATAATTATTCTAACAATACATCAAGTAAAATAATATTATTTGCTCCAATATGATAATGCCTGTATTTTAAAATGTTTAAAGTAAGTATCCTGTAAATTTCAAAAGTAATTTTGAAAGTAAATTTTATTGAATTATTGAAAGATAATAAAATATTTTTCTGCAATATTATTGGAAAAGTTCTGAGATCTTACAAAATTTTACCCTTGAATTTATTTGATAACATTGCTGAGTACCTTGTTCCTGACACACAAATATCAACTGACTATATTTTTCTCCAGAATTGACAACTATGTAAAGTAGCAGACATGTTTGATCAATGCTTAGTAAATAATTTATGTTGATTTTTTTTCCTTATTCAAATTCTGTATTTTTTTCTGTCTCACTAGTTTGGGAGTTTATATACTTTGGCTTCCTGATTTTATTACACATTGCCTTGTTACTATGTAAATAAGGGAAATCATTTTTCCTCCAATACATGCTGCATTTCTCCCATCTCCTGCCTACCTCTCTCTCTCTCTCTCTCTCTCTCTATTTTTAATATTGAGTTGTAAAATCTAAAGCTCAAGATGGGATAAACTGGCTCATAGCTTAGTTTTTTGGTACTTGAGTCCTGCTTGGTGGGCTCCATTTTAAGCAAATTCTTCAGTGTGATGGCAGAATCTTTATGAAAACTCCTGACTACATCTTTTCCCAGCATGTCCAGTAGCACAGCCTTCTGATTATTTTTAATGTGCTATGAAGACTGATTTGCCTTAACCATGTGATTGCTAAAGGTCAGTAATTAGTATTTAGACTTTCCATACTTCTATATCATCTTTATTTAAAGAAAAATCCCTACTGATTTGCAGTGTGGCCCAGACAGTGGAGAAGTACATTCTGTATGCTTCTTTCTGCCAGACTCACCATCACAGGATTTTCACCTTCACAATCTTCCCAGAGAAATGTAATCACTGGTGGTTCCATTGTTCATGGGGACAGCATTTTTTTTTTTTTGCAAATAACAGACAATGAAAATTTTTCTTTTCCTGTTCTCTGAGGTGAGCAAATCTGCTAATTGACTTATCAGCAAATTATATATAACCTTAAGAACACACACACACAAACACACAATAGACTTGGGGAACTGATTTTCCTGTCTTTCCATCTGCAATTGGAGGCCTTAAACTTGCAATAAATTGGATAAATTTATTGCATGTGTTTTTCATTGCTTCTGATACAAACCACCATACACATAGTGGCTTCAGAGTCCGATATGGATCTTAGCGGAATTGGAACCAAGGTGGATGCTGGACTACATCCCTTTCTGGAGGCTGCAGGAGAGCCTCTGTTTCCTCTCCTTTTCCAGCTTCCAGAGGCTGCCTGAATTTTTGGGCTCTTGAGCTCCTTCTGCTTCAAAGCCAGCTCTGTTGCATTGCTCTGTCACAACTGTCTTGTCACAACTTCCTTTGATTCTGCCTCCTCTACCTTTTTCTACTCTATGGCCCCTTATGGTAACATAATACAGGGTGATCTTTCTATTCAAAATCACATCTGAAACATTAATTCCCCCTTTCCAGGCAACCTAACATATTCTTAGGTTCTGGAGATTAGATCATGGGCATCTGGGTGTGTGTGGATGGGGCAGCATTATTCTGTCATAGGTAGCCTTAGAAAATAGAGATTTTTATCTAGATTACCTATTCCTTAATGAATTAAGAAACTAAGCTTGGTAGGCTTATTATCACACACTTCTCTATCCTGTAAATAAACTATGCCTATTAGCCTGAGAATTGCTTCTTTGTGATACAAGGAGGATATTAAATAAAAAAGTAAAAATAAATTTGTTTTTTTTTTTTTTTCTCATCCAAGTATTGAGGGGGAAAAAGGATAAGGAGACAGACAAAAAAGGGAAGCAGGCAGATGATTGTTCTATGTTTGTCCTGCCAGGCTCAGATCTAGAGATGGAGGGAGATGTAGACAGTTTTTCTGAAGAGTAAGGGAAGTGAACCTTGTTTAAGAGTGTAACAAGGAAATACTGGTCTTCCCTGTACTGCTCTGGATATTAGACAGAGGTGGACTTGAAGTCTGGTCTCTCACTCTTGCCATGTGTTGCCATGAGACCAAAAGCACTTGTGGTATCATTGAGGAAATTGCTTACACTGTGTATCTTAATCACTTGAATTTTCAAAATATTTTAATTTGCTCTTATTTATTTCTCACTGAACCCAGATATTTATTTCTTATGTTATACCCTGCTATTTAATATCCCTTGGACCAATCCTTCAATACTCTTATCTTACCTCTTAAGAAAAACAAAACTATGGATGATTGCAGATATTTGTATAAGATTTTAGTCATAAATTCAATTTTTATTCCAGTAGTGCTTAACTCAAACACCCTTTTAGTAAATGTATTAATTGAATCCAAATGGTTTACAGTTGTGAGCTTGTATTTCACATTCTTTAGCATTGCTGTGAAGAAGAAGAACAAGTATTTGTTCCCTTTGGTTTGATAATAATCTTGAATACTCTTGTATGGAATCCTCTCACTGATTTACCAAGGTTCCCTTATACAGTTCAAACACTTAAAGAAACCCTTCAGTTTCCTAACAATTCTATTCATGCTGGTCTCCACAACAACCCTTACAGGTCATTACTGATAAGGGTAGACAATTACACACTTTGTAAAATCGAGGTATCTATTGACAGTTGTGCTACCCTTGCTAGAATGTAATATAACATCTACAAGGGATATGTGGCTATTGATGTGGATAACCATACTTCCCCTCTTCCCACACTCAATCTCCTTCCTTCCTTTCTTTTTTTAATTTTTGCAGAAAACATAGCTTCAATCCACTCTATAATTTGGCTTAATGCACCACTAACCATAATATTTACAAGTAAAAACCTAGAAGGATTACATTTCCACAAGTGTATAAACAAGGGCTAAAAACTACAATCAAATCATATGATGTATTTTTAACAATTACTTTTACATTTTAGATCTAAACCTATATCCTTCGTATATAAGGTAAATAAAAAGCTCCTAAATTATTTATATATACCTTGATTTTGTTAGATACTCTTTTGGTTTACATTAAAATTATATAAGTACAGTCAATATATTCTTATACTGGCTTTCTTCTTTTGAGTAATGATTTACCAAATCTCTGTCACATTATTGTCTCCTAAATTACTTAAGAAAGAAATATCTACAGATGTAAGGTAGCTGCCTAACATTACAGACTTTCACACAATTAGCAAAAGATGACAGAATAGTCCAGCAAATCAATGGGTTGAAATAGTATGTTTGTGGGCTGGCATTGAGGCATAGTGGGTTATTCTGCCACCTGTGACACCAGCATCCCATATTGGTGCTGGTTCGAGACTCGGCTGTTCCACTTCTGATTTGGCTCCTTGCTAATGCTCTTGGGAAAGCAGTGGAAGGTGTCCCAAGTCCTGTGGCATGTTGCACCCATGTGGGAGACATGGAAGAAGCTCCAGTCTCCTGGCCTTGGCCTAGCCCAGCCTGAGCTGTTGTGCCCATATTGGGAGTGAACCAGCAGATGGATGATCTCTCTCTCTCTCTCTCTCTCTCTCTCTCTCTCTTTCTCTCCTCCTCCCTTTCTCTCTGTAATTCTGCCTTTCAAATAATAAACCTTTAAAAAAATGAAATACTGTTTTTGTTTATGCCACATTCCTATGTATATTTGAATCTTATTTGTTGAGCACTCTATTTTATTGCATGTATACTCTTCTCTACTTTCATGCGATTATTATGCTAGTGTCTTGATGTTTTGAATATTATAGCTTTTTAAAATTAAAAAAATTATTTGTTATACAAATTTCATGTATTTCATAAATACAGATTAAGGAACATAATGATACTTCCTAATCTACTCTCACTCCTGCCATGCTCCCATCCTACTTCATCTTCCCTCTCTAATTCCTAATTGTAACTATTGCTAAAATCTATTTTCAGTTTGTTTTATGCTCCTAAGATTAACCCTATACTAAGTAAAGAGTTCAACAAATAGTATGAAGAAAAAAAAACATTGTTCCTCAACAGTAGAGACAAGGGCTAATAACAATCATCAAATCTCAAAATGTTAATTTCACTCCAAAAGATTACATTTTAAGTAATCTATTAGTTACCATAGAGCAGGAAAACATATGGTATCTGTCTTTTTGGGACTGGCTTATTTCACTAAGTGAAATGGATTTCAGTTGCAAAAGAGAGGATTTTTTTTTTTAATCATTGAGTATGACTCTGTAGTGTATATATGCTGTAATTTCTTTACCCAGTCCCCGGTTGATGGACATCCAGGTTGATTCCATATCTTAATTATTGTGAATTGAGCTGCAATAAACATAGGGGTACAGATAACTCTGATTTTATTTTGTTTGGGCAAATTACCAGGAGTGGGATGGTTGGGTCATATGGTAGGTCTATATTTAGATTTCTGAGGTATCACCATTCTGTCTTCCACAATGGGTGTACTAGCTTGCATTCCCACCATCAGTGGATTAGGGTCCCTTTCCCCCCACATACTCACCAGCATTTATTGTTCTCTCATTTCTGTATAAGAGCCATTCTAAATAGAGTGAGTTGAAACCTCATTGTGGTTTTGATTTGCATTTCCCTGATGGCTAGTGATCCTGAACATTTTTTCATTTGTCTTTTGGCCATTTGAATGTCCTCTTTTGAAAAATGCCTGTTCAAGTCCTTTGCTCATTTCTTAAATGGATTGTTTGTTTTATTGGTGTTGAGTTTTATGAGCTCTTTACAGATTCTGGCCATTAACCCTGTATCAATTGAATAGAATACAAATATTTTCTCCCATTCTGTCAGTTGCCTCTTCAGTTTGCTGAGTGTTTCTTTTACAGTGCAGAAGCATCTCAATTTGATGTAATCCCATTTGTCAATTTTGGTTTCGATTGCCTATGCTTCTGGAGTCTTTTCCAAGAAGTTTTTTTGCCTATGCCAATGTCTTGCAGAGTTTTACCAATGTTCTCTAACAATTTGATGGTATCAGGTCATAGATTTATATCCTTAATCCATGTTGAGAGGATTTTTTTATTTTTCTTTCTTATTTTTTTAACTTTTATTCAATGAATATGAATTTCCAAAGTACAGCTTATGGATTACAATGGCTTCCCCCCCCCCAACTTCCCTCCCACCCACAACTCTCCCCTTTCCCACTCCCTCTCACCTTCCATTCACATCAAGATTCATTTTCAATTCTCTTTATATACAGAAGATCAGTTTAGCATATATTAAGTAAAGGTTTTAACAGTTTGCACCCACATAGAAACACAAAGTAAAAAATACTGTTTGAGTACTAGTTATAGCATTAAATCACACTGTACAGCACACTAAGGACAGAGATCCTACATGAGGAGTAATTGCACAGTGACTCCTATTGTTGACTTAACAAATTGACACTCTTGTTTATGGCATCAGTAATTATCCTAGGCTCTTGTCATGAGCTGCCAAGGCTATGGAAGCCTTTTGAGTTCACCGACTCTGATCATATTTAGACAAGGTCACAGTCAAAGTGGAAGTTCTTTCCTCCCTTCAGAGAAAGGTACCTCCTTCTTTGATGACCTGTTCTTTCCACTGAGATCTCACTCGTGGAGATCCTTCATTTAGGTCATTTTTTTTTTTTTTTTTTGCCAGAGTGTCTTGGCTTTCCATGTCTGAAATACTCTCATGGGCTTTTCAGCCAGATCCACATGCCTTAAGGGCCGATTCTGAGACCAGAGTGCTGTTTAGGACATCTGCCATTCTATGAGTCTGCTGTGTATCTCACTTCCCATGTTGGATCGTTCTCTCCCTTTTTTATTCTATCAGTTAGTATTTGCAGACACTAGTCTTGTTTATGTGCTCCCTTTGGCTCTTAGTCCTATCATTATGATCAATTGTGAACAGAAATTGATCACTTGGACTAGTGAGCTGGCATTGGTACATGCCACCTTGATGGGATTGAATTGGAATCCTCTGGTATGTTTCTAACTCTACCTTTTGGGGCAAGTCAGCTGTCCCAAATTGTACATCTATGTTGAGAGGATTTTTGTGTAAGGTAAGGTAGGGGTCTAGTTTCATACTTCTTCATGTGGAGATCCAGTTTCCCCAGCACCATTTGTTGAAGAGATTGTTGTCACTCCAGGTATTGATTTATGCTCCGTTGTCAAGATAAATTCATGATAGATGCATGGATTGCTTTCTGGAGTGTTCATTCTGTTCATTTGGTGTACATGCCTGTTTTTGTGCCAGTACCAGGTTGCTTTGATGATAACTGTCCTGTAGTATGTCTTGAAATCTTTTGAAATGTTTCCAGCTTTCTTTTGTTGTGTAAGATTGCTTAAGCTGTTTAGGGTCTTTTGTGTTTACATATGAAACACAAAATTTTAGAATTATTTTTTCTAGATCTGAGAAGAATGTCTATATTTTGATTGGTATCACATTGAATCTGTAAAAAGCTTTTAGTAGTACAGACAAATTGATGATATTAATTCTTCCAGTCCACCATAATGGAATATTTTTCCATTTTTTGTGTCTTCTATTTTTTCTTTTATGTGTTGTAACTTTCTTTGTACAGATCTTTGATTGACTTGTTTAAATTTATTGCAAAGTCTTTAATTTTTTTGTAGTTTGTTTAAGTACAGTGCATGATGTTTGCACAACTATGAATTTGGTTAATGATACATTCTCTTAGAATGTGTCTATCTTTAAGCATCACATTACTGTGCTTTATAAAACAACTTAATCAATATCAGTTTTTACAGTTATCTGTTTAGTTGTGACACAGTATGTAGTGTACAAATTAGTTCTTGAAGTATACCAATAAGGGAAGTCAATTTAAATTGGGAACAAATATATGATAAACAAAATCTTCTGTTTACTACTTGGCATACTATAAAACTGAATTCTTAAGCATCAGAGAATATTAGAAAAGCCTTTGGAGCAGTTAGCTCCTGTCTGAAGAAGTAGCCTTGGGTCAATATCCAATGTGGAAAAATCAGTGAGAAGAGACTGGTCCACAGATAGTTCTTTATATGCAGAGAAGTTTGTGCAAAGGGAGTTGTCCATTCAATGTAAACCTATTTAGGACTTATAGGTTTACAAATAAAGCTTTCTAGATAAAGCTGAGTTTTGTGACTAAGGTATTTCTTGTGTCCAAGCTGTTATTTCAGCCTTGAGAGTGATCATGTTGATTTTTATCACTCACTCACACACACACACACACTCACACAAAACCTAAAACACTTAATAAGGTGTCTTGAGAATGGCAATCATCTGAGATTTGAAATACTCAGCGGAAACTTATAAATGTTTGATGATAAAAAATTAGATAACTGCTTCACAAAATAACTTTCCAGTTTTCATATGAGGAGTAATGGGCATTATTAATTAAAAAAATTCCATCAGTCCTCAAGTCTCAGCTACTCTAAATGAGGGCTAGGCTGATAAGAAGAAGCTTCAATTCAAGGTTCAAATAAACAGATTATTGATCAACTCACATGCAGAAGTCTTTCAATCCTTATAAAACTTGATTCAGGTTGGGATCTTGACATCTGAGTAACTAGTTGCTTCTTCCACGTGTGTTTCATCAATGCTAGGATATGTCATCCAGTTGTAATGAATCAATGGCAGTCATCCACTGAATCCCAAAATATATTTGGAAATGACTAGTTTTCAATCTGCAACACAAGTACTGTCAAATTCTTATTATTAACTTCAGAAACCATCTCATTGCTAATACACAGGCATTTCTTTTTTTTTTTTAACCTTTTTTACAATTCTTTTAATTTTAATTTTAGGTCTCACATATAAGGGAGAACATGGGGTATTTGACTTTTTATGTCTAGCTTATTTCACTCAACATCATGCCATCCAGTTGCATCCGATTTGCTGCAAATGGTAGAGTTTCATTCTTTTTTATAGCTAAATATTACATTGTGTATATATATTTTTAATCCAGTCTTCTAATGATGAACTCTGGTTGTTTCCCAATTTTGGCTACTGTGAACAACACTGCTATAAACGTGGTGATGCAGGTATATCTTTGGTACAATGTTTTCATGTCCTTTGGATATACACCTAGTATTGGAACTGCGGGATTATATGGCAAGTCTATTTCTAGCTTTTTAAGAAATCTCCACACTGTTTTCCACATTAGCTAACCTAATTTACATTCCCACCAACAATGTGTAAGTACTGCCCTTTTTCCACATCCTTATCAGCATTTGTTATTCTCTGTGTTTTGGATTTTAGCCATTCTGACAGGGGTGTTGTGATATCTCACTGTGGTTTTGATATGAAATGCAGTGGCTAGTGATGTTGAACATTTTTTTCATATATTTGTTTTCAATCTGTATTTTTTCTTTTGAGAACTGTCTATTGAGATCCTTTGCCCATTTCTTAATAGGGGTTGTAGTTTTCGTTTTTGAGTTTTTTAAGTTGTTGATATGTTTTGGATATTAATCCTTAGTCAGATATGTAGCTTGCAAATATTTGTTCCCATTCTGTTCGATGTCTCTTCACTCTATTGATATTTCCTTTGCTGTGCAGAAGCTGCTGAGTTTGATATAGTCCCATTTGTACAGTTTTGCTCAATAGAGATCTGAAACTTTTGTACAGAGTCTATTGCCTTCACTGCTTTTTATTATTTGCTACGTTTTTGAATGTGTCTCTCTAGACCCATGATCTCCTGTCTTTGCATTTAAACTTCCCATTAATGACGCACAAAAAATGTTATTCTGCTTGCTTGTATATATTTGTCCAAGGTTTGGGAAGTCATCCTTTTCTACTAAAGTATTGGGGATCCATGTTTCTCTTGGCTTCATCCCCCAAAGATTACTGGGAGTTACAGGGAAACTAAATGTCAGGATGGATTTCACCTAGTATAAAGTATCTAAGGACCAGCACTGTGGTGCAGTAGGTTAATCCTTCACCTGCAGTGCCAGCATCCCATATGGATGCCAGTTCTAGTCCTAGCTGCTTCTCTTCCTATCCAGCTCTCTGCTATGGCCTGGGAAGCAGTAGAAGATGGCCCAAGTGTATGGCCTCTGCACCTGTGTGGGAGACCTGGAAGAAGCTCCTGGCTCCTGGCTTCGTATCTGCCCAACTCCAGCCATTGTTGCCATTTCTGGAGTGGACCAGTGGATGGAAGACCTTTCTCTCTGTCTCTCCTTCTCACTGACTGTAATTCTACCTCTCAGATAAACAAATCAACCTAAATGCCCATCAACAGTAGACTGGATAAAGAAATTATGGGATATGTACTCTATAGAACACTATACAGCAGTAAAAAACAATGAAATCTGTTCATTTGCAACAAAAGCCACTGTAATCCAAAAGCTATACTTTGAAAATTTATATTTATTAAATAAAGGTAAAGAGAAATTATAAATAACTTTCTGATTATTCTGTGTTGAGAATGCTTTGTTGCTTGTGGAGTTGGTCCTGATAAATTTTGGAGCCTGCGCCTTCACATTCCTAAAAGGCTGCAGTCGCTAGTGCTGGGCCATGCTGAAGTCAGGTGCCTGGAACTCCTACTTGGTCTCCCACATGGGTTCCAGGTGCCCAAGCACTCTGACCATCTGCTGTTTGCTCAGGCCCATTAGCAGGGAGCTGGTTCAGAAGTGGAACTCATATGGGATGCTGAGGTTGCAGGTGGTGGCTTAATTTGCCTTGCTACAAGGCTGGCCATGAAATTTCTTGTTAAACCATTTTAAATGTTTTATTTAAGTCAACAAGGAGCAACCAAATTAGTAATTAATGGAGAAATTATATTGTATTGGAAGATTCCAGAGGAATTCTCTTTACTTGGAACCTCACCTTGATGTATCAAAAAAATCCTTGTAGTATGAAATATGTCTCAGATGTGGGTATCTACAATCAAATTTAAATAGTCCCTTTTGTTGAAACACATGCAGTTACTCTTTGCCATTCCTGTGGAGATCATTCTTTTCTATTTAGGTCATACTACCACTATGAACCTCCTTAGAAGTATTCATCTCTCTGAACTAAAATGAAGATTAAATTAAAATTTTCTCCATACAAATAATCTTAAGAATCCCAGATTCCTCAGAGATTGAGACACTGTGTGTTCTCCATGCCCAAATGGATTGTTCCATGGATTTTATTTAATTCCCTAATTCCATAAAAATATAGATATAATGGACCTCCTTGAAAACTCTGAAAATTCCATGCTATTTTTCCACAGGTATGGGAAAAATCAAAAGTTTGGAACCAATAAAAATTCAGATTGAATTTTCAAAATTACTTCCTATGTTGCCTCAGTACCTCTTAAAGCCTGAAACCATATTAGAGCTCATTCATATAACAGAATATTTATTTATTTATTTATTTTTAGATTTATTTATTTGACAGATAGAGTTACAGACAGTGAGAGAGAGAGATAGAGAGAGAAAGGTCTTCCTTCTGTTGGTTCACTCTTCAAATGGCCACAATGGTCGGAGCTGCACCAATCTGAAACCAGGAGCCAGGAGTTTCTCCCTGGTCTCCCATGTGGGTGCAGGGGCCCAAGCTCTTGGGCCATCCTCCACCACTATCCCAGGCCACAGCTGAGCGCAGGACTGGAAGAGGAGCAACCGGGACTAGAACCAGCACCCATATGGGATGCCAGTGCCACAGGCAGAGAATTAACCTAGTGCGCCACAGCACCAGCCCCATGAGAATATTTAATTAAAATATTTTATTATTCGTTGTATAAGTCATTTCAATGCTTCTAGCCTATGTGTTAAAAATATCAAAGAATGAGGATGGGACTCTGTTGGTCTTAGAGTCATAAGTAAAATTGTTATTTCTAGATTTCCTAAGTACCTAATCCAAACATGCTATTGGTGAACACAACTAAATCCAAATAGTCCACAGTAGTGATCTTAAGTTCCATTTTCTTAAGCATTACTTTGAAGAAGGTGAACCAATATTTGTCAATACTGAGAAAAAAATCACCAATATGCTTGGGTGGCAATATCTCGGTGATTTACTCCTTCATACCTTTTACAAGTGTTATATCAGGATTTAAAAGGCCTTCAATTTCCCAATAATTAACCCTGGTATATTATATACATGACACGCTTCTTTGTTCTTCAGTTCAAGAGAACTCCAGAAGTTGAATCGATGCATTTGACAAAATTATCTTGCCTCAGAAGAGAAACTTCAAGTCCTACAAGTAGTAATGCATAGTCTTAATCATTGTTTTTTGCACATGAAATATTTTTATCTCCAAAAAGAATAAGCACTTGTCAACATTATCCTAAACCAGTAACTAAAAGACAATTTAGAGAATTCCTGAGATTTATAGGATATTATAGGTTGTAGATATCTAATTTTTTTTAAAATTTTTTTTGAAAGAGTTACACAGAGAGAGAGAGGTCTTCCTTTTGCTGGTTCATTCTCAGATGGCCACAATAGCCAATGCTGGGCCAGATTGAAGCCAGGAGCCAAGAACTTCATCCAGATCTCCCATGTGGGCAGCAGGGGCCCAAACATTTGGGCTGCCTTCCTTTGCTTTTGTCAGGCCATTTTAAGGTAGTTGGATGAGAAGTGGAGCAACCAAAACATGGCTTGACACCTACATGGGATGCCCACATCACAGGCGTTGGCTTTAACTACCATGCCACAATGCTGGATCCTGGATTTCAATTTTTTCTATATTGTCTTTATAAACTTTATAAACTAACCTAAAATAGGACCCGGTGACCTATAAGGAAATATATACAAAAAACCTTTATTGAGCCGGCGCCGTGGCTCAATAGGCTAATCCTCCACCTTGCGGCGCCGGCACACCGGGTTCGAGTCCCGGTTGGGGCGCCAGATTCTGTCCCGGTTGCCCCTCTTCCAGGCCAGCTCTCTGCTATGGCCAGGGAGTGCAGTGGAGGATGGCCCAGGTGCTTGGGCCCTGCACCCCATGGGAGACCAGGAAAAGCACCTGGCTCCTGGCTCCTGCCAGGATCAGCGCGGTGCGCCGGCTGCAGCGGCGGCCATTGGAGGGTGAACCAACGGCAAAAAGGAAGACCTTTCTCTCTCTGTCTCTCTCTCTCACTGTCCACTCTGCCTGTCAAAAAAAAAAAAAAAAAAAAAAAACCTTTATTGAGTTTAGATGGCTTTTATAAAATTATCCCACATTAAGACTTCTTTTTTAATCTCAATCTTTCACATTCTTGGTCAATGAATGAAATTATCAGATATTAAGTGTCTTTATTCAAAAATAAGAAATAAAAAGTACAATTATGGCTTATTATGGAGGTAGCAATGGCTGCAGTTAAGACATCTCTATCAGATAAAATCTAGAGGACTTGGCAATGGTTACAATAACAGAATTAACTAATTAATTAACAGAATAAAGGGTGAAGTTCTTTTGGTAACCACATTCCTTAAGACAGGAAGCCCTAGAAGAATACTTGGTTTGGGGTGGGATAGTAGAAAATCTTTTTTTTTTTTTTAAGATTTATTTATTTATTTGAGAGTCAGAGTTGAATAGAAAGAAGAGAGGGAGAGAGAGAGAGAGAGGCCTTCCATCTGATGGTTCACTCCCCAATTGGCCGCAATGGCCAGAGCTGTGCCGATCCGAAGCCAGGAGCCAGGAGCTTCTCCCAGGTCTCCCACACGGGTGCAGGGACCCAAGGACTTGGGCCATCTTCCACTGCTATCCCAGGCCATAGCACAGAGCTGGAATGGAAGTGGAGTAGCCGGGTCTCAAACCAGTACCCATATGGGTTGCCGGCGATTCAGGCCAGGGCATTAACCCACTGTGCCACAGTGCTGGCCCCGATAGTAGAAAATCTTGATCTCAATTTTGGATATATTAATGTTTATGTACCAATGTGATTCTAAATGAAAATAAAGTTTGTTAGAGTTGACCTGTGGCATCATTAAGAGATATAAAGGAAAACAAGCTTATTCTAAACTATGTTCTGTGATGCCTTATACACTTGCCCTTACAGTGAGGTCACAGGGCTTTTATAAGACTTGTGATTGCTATAACTAGTTATGTAGGGATGATTTAAATGATTAGTTCACAATGCCCAGTAGAATAACCTTTATTTCATCCCACTGGGAATCTCTTGGGAACATTAGGGGACTTTGAATTTTTTTTTTTTTAAATTGGTTTGAAAATAGGAGAGAGCTCTATCATTCCAGTTTGGGGCTTTTGAGAATTGTTGTACAAATAATACTGGTTCATTCTGCATCCTTTATGTTACTTCCAGAAAACAAACACTTCTCCAGCTTTTCAGGAACTGGGTGAGAATTCAGAGATTTTCATAAACTTTGTCATTATAGCTGTGCAATCTGTCTGTAGGATAACAAGACATCTAAGCAAGAGAATAGATAGTACAAATTTCTTAAATCAGAAAAATCTGCAAAAAGTAAAGTCCCCATCTGAATATATTTATTTCCATCAGGATTTTTACCTTTCAGGAAACACAATTATTAGGGACCTTAAAGTAAACTTTGAGAGATGGAAAATTTAAGTCATAATAAGAATAAAACTTCAACATATTCAGTATTAATTTATTAATGTGTACCATTCTGTTAAATTGACATATGAATCATGTTGATCATATCTCGCTTATTTATATTTTTTCAGATTGAGGAATTCTAGCTTACAATTTGTATGACTAAATGTGATAAGAACTTATTAATTTCATGGAATCATGAGAATATGGACTAAATAATGTAGGTAACTTCAACTGATTCCATGTGTCCTTGTGTATCACATAACCTGTGAGAAAGTACAAAGCTTGCTAATTGTGACTAAATTACACACTGCAGAAAATAAAACTAGGAATATCAGTAATTCCATTAATTATTTAGTCATTTTCAGTGAAGACAGACTTTCATTTCATAATTGTTTCTTATGGTAATCTTTATTAGAACAGTGATCCTTATTATATATTTAAATTAGACAAACCCAATTTTTCTCACAGTTTTATAATAAAATTTTTTGTTCCCTAAAATTGAAAATTATGACTTTAAAATTATGTGTAATTATGTATTTCATGCCTCCAATGTATTTATTTTTCTTTCAAGTTAATGTAGAAGGATCTATCTATACTAGAACTCTTTCTGGAGTTCTTAAAGAGACTACTTACAAACCATGGAAAAGAACCAAATTTTTTTACTACGTGTGACACTAAATGTTATATTAATGTCATTGACAACAACTAAAGGACTCGGGAATAAGTTTAGTAAAAAAATCACTGAAATTACTCAAAACACTTCTAAAAATCCTGTTATTCTGTTAAATCCTTATCTTGTACAATTATAGATAAGTTTGGAGGTCTTAAAAGGATCACATCTACTCAGTTCAAATCTAGTCTTTTGATCATATCCAATGGAATATGATAATTTTTTGTACTATTTCTGCATTTAGCTCTTTAGGTATAAACATTTACATGGATTGATTGCCTCTGAACTGTACATTGGAATTTTGCAGACATTTTCCCATGTAAAACAGATTTAAAAATGCATTGCTTATTTTACCATATTGAAAATATATTATTTACCTTGCTCTGCATTTTACTCTTTTCAGTTAAATACATAACATGGTAATTTAAAATTCAATGAGTATAACTTTTTTTTTGTTTTTCATGGCTGAATTTTATTACATAATATGAATTCTCTGTACTTTGTCCAACAATTTTACAGTAGATGTATCTGGTCTTTGTAACCTTGAACAAAAATGCATTGGATATTCTTTGTATACTTATCATTGTATAATAGTCCTTTTATTTCAAGAATGTATATATATAATCAATGAATACACTGCATTTTATTAAAAATATTTAATTAGGTTGTATAAAATTGCTTTTCAAGGAGGCTGCTACAATTAATATTTCCACAAGTTATATATGAGAGTACTCCATTTGGTACCTAAGTCCATCATTGTTTTAAAATTCATTTTAATTTCTGCTAATCTAATATGTGAAAAGAGAATTATCTTTCTCTGTGTGTGTATGTATGTGTGTATGAGTGACAGAAATGTGGGCATCTTTTTGATTTTGTTTATTGATCATTTGACTTTTTATATTAAAGCATGCCTAACGAATGACCTAAATGAAAGATCTCTGTGAGTGAGATCCCAGCTGAAAGAACAGGCCATCAAAGAAGAGGAACCGTTCTCTGAAGGGAGGAGAGAACTTCCACTTTGACTATGGCCTTGTCTAAAAAAGATCGAAGTTGGCGAAATCAAGAGGCTTCCATAGCCTTGGCAGCTCATGACAAGAGCCTAGGGTGATTACTGATGCCATAAACAAGAGTGTCAATTGTTAAATCAACAACAGGAGTCACTGCACTTACTCCCCATGTAGGATCTCTGTCCTTCATGTGTTGTACTAGGTGAATTAACGGTATAACTAGTACTCAAACAGTACTTTATACTTTGTATATCTGTGTGGGTGCAGTCTGTTGAAATCTTAGTATATACTAAGTTGATCTTCTGTATATAGATAGTTGAAAATGAATCCTGATGAAGAATGGGATGGGAGAGGAAGTGGGAGATGGGATGGTTGTGGGTGGGAAGGAGGTTTGGGGGAAAAAGCCTCTATAATCCACAAGTTGTACTTTTGATTACATTTATTAAATAAAAGTTAAAAAAAACTTGCCTATTTGGATCCTTTTGTATTTCTCCTTTTAGATTGCTTTTTTCTTCAACTATTTTTAATAGCTATTACATACCACAAATATAAATCTATATTTTTCATATATATTGTACAGTAGATTTCCTAATACATTATGCACACTTTGATACATAAAATTTTATAGTAGCTATGTTTTATACTGCATTTGTTCTTTTGAGTAAGAATTTCTCTAATCCCTATTACATTAGTGGGAATTCTAAATTTTGTGGGAAATATTTATGATGTTACATAGGTTAAATCCAGACAGATCAACAAGAGTGCCAGCGCAATCCATTAAATCAATCATCCCTTTCTTACTGGATGGAAAAACTGCATCTTCTGACACAACCCTGCATATATTAAAATCTATTTCTAGTATTTCTATTCAAGTGCATTGATCTTCTCTCTATTCTTTTGCTAACACATTAATATTTTGATTTATAGCTTTATATCACACTTCAATATATTAAAGTGTTGTTGAATGCTTTTACTGTTTATATTTCTCTCGTGGAAAATGGAAACTTTTTTCAAAGGAATTTTAAGATGAATATATGCAGATAGAAAATATTTTGTTTAATTAAAATGGAAGGGCATACAATTTTCATGTCTCTGAATGTGAATTATTTCAATGCTTTTTATTCCAGATAATCTTGACTGTAGGTTAAAGTGGCCCAATGAGAAGCTCCTCTTAAGAACTTGCTGGTTACACAAAAGGTTCACCATTTCTATGTTTTTTTCTTTTTGGTAACTGTTTCCTCATTATTCTTTTAGCGATTGGCCAGGTCAGACATGGCAGAGGAAAACCAGACTCTGGTGATGGAGTTTGTCCTCACAGGACTCACAGATCGTCCAGAGTTGCAGCTGTCCCTGTTCTTGGTGTTTCTGGCGATCTACCTCACCACCACAGTGGGCAACCTTGGACTGATTGCTCTCATCTGTAAGGATCCCCACCTTCACACCCCCATGTACTCATTCCTTGGCAGCTTAGCCTTCGCAGATGCGTGCACTTCTTCCTCTGTGACTCCCAAGATGCTTATCAACTTTTTATCAAAGAATCATGCAATATCCTTTTTTGACTGTTTTGCTCAGTTTTATTTTTTTGGCTCCTTTGCAACAACAGAATGTTTCCTCTTGGTTGTGATGGCCTATGACCGCTACATAGCAATATGTAACCCTTTGCTTTATGTTGTGGTGATGTCCAACAGAGTCTGTGCTTGGTTGATAAGTGGGTCTTTTATAATTAGTATTCTACACACGGGAATTCATGTGGGCTTGCTAGCTAGATTAAGTTTCTGCAGGTACAATGTCATACAATATTTCTACTGTGAAATTTTACAGCTGTTCAACATTTCTTGCAGTGACCCTACACTTAATATACTCCTGGTTGTAATCTTTTCAGCCATTATACAAGTCTTTACTTTTATGACTATTCTCATCTCTTACTCCTATGTTGTGTTTTCCATCTTGAAGAAGAAGTCTGAGAAGGGCAGAAGCAAAGCCTTCTCCACGTGCAGTGCCCACCTGCTCTCTGTCTCTTTGTTCTATGGCACTCTCTTCCTCATGTATGTGCATCCTGGATCTGCACCCGCTGAAGAGCAGAACAAACTGTATTCTTTATTCTACACAATCATAATTCCCCTGCTGAATCCTTTCATTTATAGCCTGAGGAACAAAGAGGTTAAAGGGGCCTTGAGAAGAATAATGAAGAAATAAACAGATGAGAGACAACTTTCAAATATTTCTTCTTCACCAATGAATTCTCAATATAAACATGTACATATAAATGTATGTACATATTTGTAAGTGAAATGCAAATAAATTAGTGGTTGAGAATGTACTGGCACAATTTTTCATTTTATATAGTTAAATGATGCAGCTCTTTTCAAGAAAAAAATCATATTCCTCAAGTAATCTGGGTTTCTTCCCAACATATTTAGTTAGGAAAAATAATTATATCAAATTAGAATTAAGTTCAAGTTTTTGAAGAATGAAAATTGTCCTGTTGCTCAGTGTTATAAAACATTAAGTTTTGTCAATCCAATAGCTCCAGGAAATACATCAAAAGTTTTATCTAAAAATTTACATATATAACAAGTATTCTTTATCAATTAAATATTTTTCATATGCACATTATTGGAAAAAGTTAACTTGTTTATATGGTCTTAATATTAAATACAGTAACTTCCCAATGGCAAAATTTATTTGAAACATCCCACAGAATTAAATTTATTATCTTTTAAAGCTATCTGTCCTTGCAGTTAAGTTTCAACAATGTTACATGGTCTTTGAGACTATTTTGTCAATCCTGTAAATAAATTTTGGTTTCCTGAACAATTTCACTTTCTTTTTTTAGTAAAATATGTTTCCAATAACTCACTATTAGTCTTTCATAAGTAATTTTTAAATATATGCTATCATTTATAAATGTAATTATTTATTCCTATATTCAATTTATGTGATATGTTATTATTGTTGCTATTATTAAAAGATTTATATATATATTTGAAAAGCAGCATGGCTGAGAGAGAGGGAGAGACAAAGACCTTCCGTCCCCTGGTTTATTCCCCTAATTGCCGCAAGAACGGAGGCTGGCCCCAGCTGAAATCAGGAGCTTGGAACTCCAGCATGGACTCCCACGTAGGTGGGATCACTCAGGCACATCAGCAGGGAGCTGGATTGGAAGCAGTGCATTAGGGACTCAAACCAGCACTCATTTAATTCACCAAATGAACCTAACAGATATGTACCAGACATTTCATCGAGCAGAAGCACAATAAGCATTGCTTTCATTAACACTTAAAAATAGCATCTGTATTACTTTTACAAATATATGTGTGTTGAACCATCCTGGCCATCTCTGGGATAAGTCTCATTTTGTTATGTTGAGTGATTTTTTTTGTTATGTTGTTGCATTTAGTTTGCCAGTTTGTTGACAGTTTTTGCATATATGCTCATAAAGAAGATTAATCTATGGTTCTCCGTTTTACTGTGTCCTTGTCCAGTTTTGAGCAGCCAGGAATCAAACTGGTGCCCATATTGGATGCCAGCACCACATGCAGATACTTAACCTACTATGCCACAGCACCGGACCCTAATTTTCTTTAAAGTAGTGCTAAAGAAACTCTTAATAGAGTTTGGTAAAGTGTCAGGATATAAAATTAACGCATAAAAATCAATAGCCTTTTTACACACAGACAATGCCCTGGCTGAGAAAGAACTTCTAAGATCTATCCCACTCACAATAGCTACAAAAATTAAATACCTTGGAATACGTCTTAATGTAGACTCCAGTTGCAATCAGTAGCCAGGGCATATCCAAATTAGTTAAAAGCAGTCACTGCAGCCATGAAAATTATAGAAACTTTTTTAAAAAGATTTATTTTATTTATTTGAAAGACAGAGTTACAGAGAGAGGTAGAGACAGAGAGGTCTTGCATCTGCTGGTTCACTCCCCAGATGGCTGCAATGGCTGGAGCTGCGCCGATCCTAAGCTGGGAGCCAGGAGCTTCTTCCGGGTCTCCCAAGTGGGTGAAGGGGCCCAAGGACTTGGGCATCTTCTACTGCTTTCCCAAACCACAGCAGAGAGCTGGATCGGAAGAGGAGCAGCCGGGACTAGAACCCATATGGGTTCTAGCACCCATATGGGATGCGGGCACTTCAGGCCAGCGCTTTAACACACTGTGCTACAGCGCCGGCCCCTATAGAAGCTTTTTTATAATTTGTTCAAGAAAATAATTTATGTATTTCTGTCCTTTATACTGTATAAAGCTTACTAGATTCTGAATGCAGCCAACATTTTTCATCTTACAGACTAACAGAAAATTCTGTTTCTATTACCTCAAATCTGCATCTTCTCTGTAAATCTCTGAACTCTGCTGCCCTTTTACTCGTACCTCATGAAGAATAGACTCACAGTTGTGCCAGATTGGTCCCCTGTTTACTCTTGTATTTGATTCAAAAGACACACTATTGAGTGATACAGAAATGATACTCCTGATTGATTGGCCTCTGCTAAAAATTCTAAAGGGAAATACCTATTGGGATATGATGCTACAACTCAATGTGAGTTATTGTAAAGAGAAGTACTTCCTCAATTTATCTCAGCCCAGCCTGCAGAATTATTTGCTCTCAAATGAGCCCATGATTCATCCAAAGATAAGACTCTAAATACTTATAGTAATCTCAGATTGCTTTGGAGTATTCCAAGATTTTGACTTGTTTTGGAAACAGATATGTTTAACATATAAGAGCACGCTGACAAAAAATGGAAATCACATTGTTGATCTTTCTGAAATATTACTACATACATGGTATAATAATAATATTAAAGCCTAGAACTATAAAGCAGAAGCTGAATATCAAGGAAATAAATGAGAAAATTTTCATTGTAAGATTGAATTTAAGAAGCATTTGGTCGGCGCCGCAGCTCACTAGGCTAATCCTCTGCCTGCACCCTGGTTTCTAGTCCCGGTTGGGGTGCTGGATTCTGTCCCGGTTGCTCGTCTTCCAGTCCAGCTCTCTGCTGTGGCCAGGGAGTGCCATGGAGGATGGCCCAGGTCCTTGGGCCCTGCACCCGCATGGGAAACCAGGAGAAAGCACCTGGCTCCTGGCTTTGGATTGGTGCAGTGCGCCAGCTTTAATGCACCGACTGTAGTGGCCATTTGGGGCGTGAACCAACAGCAAAGGAAGACCTTTCTCTCTGTCTCTCTCTCTCTCACTGTCTAACTCTGCCTGTCAAAAAAAAAAAAAAAAAAAAGTACTCAATGTACCAAAATCTGTAACTTGAGGGAGATTCATAAGCTTGATTCAAACAACATAACTCATGAAAATCTGCTTGATATGTTACAAATGAGAACAATAAAAGGAGGACAATATTAGCATCATAAAGGATGCAAACTTATTATAAAAGAGACTCATGAAAATCCCAGATGCTAGTTGGTTTTCCATCCTTTCAAACTTCCTTTTCCAAAAGTCTTCAGCAGCTTACGGTGGTGTTGACACAAGCAGCCATGAAAATTATAGATGAATAGATAAAGATACAATCATTTCTTGACTTGTCAGATCCATAATGCCAAAAATCCACTAATGTGGAATCAAACTCTTCCATGATCAAGTTAATTTGACCACGTGAAAATGAGTTTCATTCATGTGCTGACCTCCGTGGGGTATCTGTAATTAATGGTTAAGACCTTGTTTTCTGGAGGAATAGAAGCTTTTTTGATTTGCTTGTTTTTTGAAAAGTGGGGGGCAAGGAAGAGAAAGAGAGAGAGAGAGATCATCGTCCATTGGCATATACCTCAAATCCACAAAGTCCCAGTGCAGCCGGGACTCAAACAGGCACTCATATGGAATGCCAGCATTTCAGGTGTTGGCTTAACCAAGTGCACCATGCTGGCCTCAGAAACTTTAACTTCTGAATGACTGATGCAAATACTATTGAAAGAGAACTGTTAGAAATCATTTACCATCTTTTCTTGTATCCCAACAAAATTTCTCGTTATAGAGGGACATTTTACTAGATAATGTCAAACAAAACTGAACAAGGTCATTTAACAGTTGTGATGTTATCATTTCCTAATAGACCTCAAACTTCAGCAAAGGTGAGAGCACCAAAAGCATTTTAAAATGAAGCACAAGGAGATGGCATTGTAGTGTAGTGAGTTAAGCTACCACCAGTGACATTGGCATTCCCTATGGTCAAAAGTTCACATCCCAGCTGCTCCTCTTCTGATCCAATTCCTTGCTCATGCACCCAGAAAAGCCGTAGATGATGATCCAAGTACTTGGGCCCCTGAACCCATGTGGGAAACCTGGAAGAAGCTCCTGGCTCCTGGCTTCAGCTTGGCTCAACTTTGGACATTGCATCCATTTAGGGAGTGAAGCAGCGGATGGAAGATTCTTTCTCTCTCTCTCTCTCTCTGCCTCCCCTCCTCTCTCTATAACTCTGACTTTCAAATAAATAAATCTTTAAAAAATGAAACTCAAACAGTGAAACTCAAAAAAATTAACTCAAACTAGAGGATTACTCTGGCCTAAGGTATTGCCTGTGGTTCTTATCTCAAAAATTTCTGGATCTCTTGTAAGAAATAAATCAACTCTCTATATAATTGCTACTGGGTGACCTATGCTTTTAGTGATAGGGCCCTATGTTCACTTAGATCTTTTTAATTCTGATGTGATTCCAAAATCTATTTCCAATAGATAAGGAACCCTTCAGAGACTTTCCTCCTGACAAAGCATTATGGAAAAGTCATGAATGAAAAACTATACTTGAACTTCAATGGAAGGGACCCTATTGGGTTCTATGAAATTTTCATATATCAATTAAATTATAGAGTATTGAATTTTGCATCCATATCTCTCAACTAAAAAGAACGCCCTCTAAAACTTGGGCTTGTCAACCCACCTTTTACTTAAAATAAAGAATGTCTTTGGGAATTTTTCCCAAAAAGAAGATGACCTCAGGAAACAGAGAGATCTCCAAAGATGACATCACCAGACCATTCAAGTCATAGTTAAAATGCTTTTTTAAATAATTCCAATTTATAATGATTCAATGCATTAATGCACACTGCACAAAATGATATCTGTGATTAATCAGACAGAATAATGAATACATACCGATATTAATAAAAAATCTGATAAAGTCTTACAGTTTTATACCGCTAACAAGACAGCTTGATATTAATCCAATAGAATATGGATACACTCAGGATGTAATTAATGGACCAATTTTATTTTTTCCATACTCACCTTGAAAAAGATCCCCTTTATATTTTTAGTAATTGACTGATGTGCTCTCTGGTATTCGTCATTTCACAACTGTGTAGTGAAACTTATGAGATGAGACTTTAAAATAACCATACAAATTCTTCCTACATATTATCAGCATTGTAGTCCTGATAAATTTTCCTGGACTGCATATTCCCCAGCCCCAAAGCTTATTATTACTGGTTTTATCTAATTTCAGCACTGGGAAACTCTGCTTGCTTCTCACTTCTTAAGCACAAGGTGACTGAAAATCACCCACATAAGAATGGTAATATTTAACTACATACCTAAGAGTACCAGAGCTCTAACAACAATGTAATATCATCTTATCTTAGGAATTTCCCCCCAATGGAAATCACCATTGTGTATCGGGATTACTAACTATCAAAATTCAGCTACAAAGACAAAAAAAAAAAAAACACCCAAAGCCAAAATAAAAATTAAAGACTATCTTTGCACATGGAACCATCAGCCTTGGTTCTTCACAGAATAACACATTTTAAGAGAAATCCATGCAGCATTACCCCCACTCTATGCATAATTGTGAATGCAAGTGTTTTTCAGAGTTTTGATTCCTTGTATTGACATCTCTAAATTAGAAAATCTTTAACTATCACTAAGGCTTTCGCAAAAACCCTTTAATAATACTGCCACTTCCTTTAACATTATATATAAAGGTTTCTATCCTTGCTTCAACAGTTTCACATGACTGATTCACTCCCCAGATGGCCACAATGGCTGGAGCTGCACCACTCTGAAGCCAGGAGCCAGGAGCTTCTTTCAAGTCTCCCAAGTAGGTGTAGGGGCCCAATGATTTGGGCCATCTTCTACTGCTTTCCCAGACCATAGCAGAGAGCTGGATCAGAAGTGGAGCAGCCAGTACTCAAACCAGTGCCCAGATGGGATGCCGGCACTGCAGGTGGTGGCTTTACCTGCTACGCCACAGCACTTGTCCCAACTATATTTATTTTAATGTTCTAGTCCATACAAAAACCATGTGGCCATAACTGATAATGGGAGAAAAACACACGCTTAGTGATATTGCAATGCCAATGCTGTTGATTATCAAATGTGTTATCCTTACATGAACACTTCAACGTAATATTTGGTTGGGATATATGGCTATTAATGTGAAAAATGTATTGTTTTCAGTTTGGTCCATGAATGCACTTTCTAGGCATAAAAGCACTTTCTAGGCATTAGGAGTTAGCCACAAGGAACACTGATGGTCTTTCCCCAGGACTATGACAACTCTATCTGTATCTGATTGAACTTTATTCCCTGGTTATTTTGCAGAAAAATAGCCTGGCCCATCATATTGGTGATATCAGTTAATTTCACCATTTGCAAATTTGGACACTTTTAAGGTTCATTTGCATGTAGGATGACAGATAAATGTTACAAAAATTGTACAACAGGAATGTGCAAGCATAACATGAGACAAAAATGATGTGCTTCAAGAAATCTTAGCCTGCGCTGTGGCTCAATAGGCTAATCCCCCGCCTAGCGGCGCCGGCACACCGGGTTCTAGTCCCGGTCGGGGCGCCGGATTCTGTCCCGGTTGCCCCTCTTCCAGGCCAGCTCTCTGCTATGGCCCAGGAGTGCAGTGGAGGATGGCCCAAGTGCTTGGGCCCTGCACCCCATGGGAAACCAGGAGAAGCACCTGGCTCCTGCCTTCGGATCAGTGCAGCGTGCTGGCCGCGGCAGCCATTGGAGGGTGAACCAATGGCAAAGGAAGACCTTTCTCTCTGTCTCTCTCTCTCTCTCTCTCACTGTCCACTCTGCCTGTAAAGAAAAAAAGTCTTAGTATCTAGAGAAAGAACAACTGCAATCATATTTGTTGGAAAGAATAATGTCCTTAGAACCCCAGGCTTTTGTTGAGATATGGTCTAGATGGAAACTGGACTTAGCTCCCTACGGAAAGGCTGACCATGGTTTTTGGGTGGAAAAAAGAGTAAAACTGGTACATGACAATCACAGGAAGGACAGTGGAAGGAACTGTTGAACAGTTACCAGATTTTCCCTTCTATACACAGACTCCATCTACAACTAACTGAATTATTTGCTTAAGTTTAGGACTGTGTGTGATAGATACCACCTAGGCTTCTGACTCATAGGCACTTCATTCTCTGAATCCTTTATGAACTTTCCCCTTCTGGTTTGAGAACATAGACAATGAAGGAGGCCATTTGTGAAAAATGCTTGAGTGAAAAACCAGAAGGATTCTAGGACTCTGAATGGCGGAGTAGAAAAATCTTTCAGTTAAAGGCCTGAGCATTACACACTACATGAAGAAGAACTAAATTCTATTGTAGGAATCCATTCAGATATTGATGATTATATGCAAATGCAGTAAGTGTTACATTAATTAGTATACATACACAGTGCTCCAATGCCCCTCAATGGTATGTTGTTAACCAGGGGTCTAGTTTCAGTACAGGTAAATGGATATTCAGCCTTAAGAATTTTAGTTGCTATCCTATGTGTAAGGAGAATTTATTTATACATTTTAATTTGAGAGAATGTTTATGGGGTGGTGGTGAAATGGTGTACAATTTGGTCAGCTTGGAAAATGAATTGGAAGACTGTGTTGGCAGGTGTAGACTGTGTAGTCAAGAGGTTGGCTAATAAGTATGGGCAATATATGAATATATATTGAATTTTAAAGTGTTATCTATTTTCATAATTTATTTCAATGACAGAGACAGACGGAAAGACACACACACACACATACACACACACAGAGAGAGAGAGAGAGAAAGAGAGAGAAAGTTCCTTCCATCCATTGGCTCACTCCCCAAATGCCCACAACATCCATGGCTGTGTCAGTTCGAAGCTGGGAGCCTGGTACTAAATTTGGGTCTCTCCTGTCGGTGGCAAGGATCCAACTGTTTGAGTCATCATCTGCTGCCTCCCCGTGTGAGCATTAGCAAGGAGCTATGTTGGAAGGGGAGTAGCTGCGACTCAAGCTAGGTTCTGCAGTATGGGGTGTGGGTGTCCTAAGTTGCAACCTAACTACTGTACCAAATGCCCATCCCTTGAGGTAAACTTCAGGGGTTAAATTAATGGCTGCAGTTTAAACATCTCTAGCAGAAGAAACCTAGGAGATTTGACAGTGGTTGTAACAACAGAGTTAAGGATGAAGTTAATGTTCAGGTTATGTCTCTGATTTATGGCTTGCGTAACATCTTTTTTTGTTAACCCTGTTCCCCAAGACTAAGAGCATTGGAAGAATACTCAATTTGGGAGTAGAGTAGTGGAAAATCTTAATCTCAGATTTGGATACATTAACTTTCATGTTCCTGTGGGATTTCTAAATGGAAATCAAAGTTTATAAGGTCATTGATCTGTGGCATTATTATGAGATACAAAGCAAGGAAAACAAGCTTATTTTACACTGTTCTGTGACATGTTTTAAACATGTCCTTATAGTGAAATCTGAAAACACAGGGGTTCTATATCACTTTTAATTGTTATAACTAGTTATGTAGGGATAATTTAATGATGAGCTAACAATGCCCAGTAGAACAACTTTTACTTAATCCCACTGGGAATCCATTGGAAATATTAAGGGAATTTAAAAATTTTTTAAAGGATTGGTTTGAAAATAGAGGAAAGAAATATTGTCTTGCTCCATTTTGGAGTTTTCAAGAACTGAAATAATACTGGTTAATTTCTCTACCTTTTATTTTACTTACAGAAAATAAGCACATCTTAAGTTTCTCAACGTCTTGCAGAACTGGGTAAGAGTACAGAGATTTTTGTAAGCTTTGTTATTATAGTTTTACAATCTTTCTGTAGGATAACAAAATATCTATACATGAAAATGATAGATAATAACTTTTTAAATCATCAACGAAAATCTGGACAGACAAAAATGAATGTCTTTCTGAACATGTATATTTCCATTAGGATTTTTACTGAATAGGTAATACAATTATTAGAAATATTTAAAATACACTTTTATTAATAGAAGAGTGAAAAATGAAACATTTAAATCATCATAATAAAACTTCAACACATTCAGTGCTAATTTTCTAATGTTTACAGTTTTTAAAAATTGACACATGAGTTTTACTACTCAAATCTCATTTGTAGTTCCTCAGAATAGGAATTTCTGGCTTACAGTTTGTATGACTTATTGTATTAAGAATTTATTAGTTTCATGAAATCGTTCACAAAGCTTACTGATTCTTGACTAAATTACACATTGCAGGAACTAAAATTAGGAATATTAATAATTTGATGATAGAGTTTATAGAGAAAGTTGCATCATTTTAGTCAAAGAAAAATATATTATGGTTCTTAATTTTTAATTAATATTTTGGACCTATTTTGTATGCTAGGACACACAGTGCTCTGTGTGGGTATATAATTAGAGGTAAGAATTTCAAAATTAATTAATTTTTTTCAGTGAGGATAGAATTACATTTCATAATTGTTCTTTATGATTATTTCTTAGAACGTTAGATTTTTTTGCTTAAATTAGCTGCACCAAGATTTTCTAATATTTTGTCATAGTAAAAAAGTTTGCATGTTTCTTAAATATTGAGAAGTATTATCTTAAAATGAAAATGTATTTGACACCTCAAAATATTTATTTTTATTTCAAGATAATCTAGAGGGATATGTAAACACAAGAACATTTTTTAGAGTTTGTCCATAGACATATAAAATCACGGAAAAGAACTCAATTTTTTTATTTCATGAAAACACTAAATGTTGTAACAATAACAATGACAAAAATACAGGAATAAATTTAGACAGAACATTATAGAAATTACCAAGCCTCTAAAAATCGTGTCACTGTATTAAATCTGTATCTTGTACAATTATAGATAACTTTGGAGTTCTAAAAAATGAGTCACATCTACTCACAGTGTTCAGGACTTTCATTTTGATCATATTCATTTGAAATTTATAATATTCTTGTGCTATCTCTGCATGTATGTATGTAGGTACACAAGTTTACAGGTTTACTAAGCTTATAGTGGAATTTTGCTGTCAAAATATTTCCTAGAAAGTTAACAATAAGGTTTATTTTCTCTAGCATTTTCCTTTACACATCCCTTTAATGATTTACATATATATATATATACACCATACATATAAATGTATTACACTATTTTGTGTAAAAGGTATCATGACATATAGTACTTTTCTTGTGGAATTATTTCTAAAGCTATTTATTTATTTATTCATGCATTCATTCATTTATTCACTCATTTTAGAGACAGAGAAAGAGAGCTCCCATATGGTGGTTCAATCCCCAAATAACCATATGCCTGATGATCTGAAGCCAAGACCCAGGAACTCAATCCAGGTCTCCTACATGGGTAGCAAGAACCCAGTTTCTTGAGCTATCAGAGCTGTCTTCCAGGGTCTAAATTAGAAGGAAGCTATAGCCATGGTCTAGAACTGGGAAACAAACCCTCTTACTTGGGTATGGGCTACAGACATCACTTTTTAAATGTATTTATTTATTTATTTTTCTTGTTTGAAAAGCAGAGTTACACAGAGAGAATGAGATACAGAAAGATCTTCCATATACCGGGTCACTTTCCAAATGGCCACAAAGCCTGGAGCTGGTGCAGGCCTAGTTCAGGAACCTAAACCCATCCGGGTCTCCCTCATGAGTGTCAAGGGCTCAAGAATTGAGGCCATTTACTGCTGCTTTCCCAAGTGCATTAGCAGGGAGCTGATCAGTAGTAGAGTAGCTAGGACTGGAACCTGCACCATGTGGGATGCTGGCATGGCAGGAAGCAGCTTGACCTGCTGTGCCGCAACGCTGGTCCTGCAGGCATTTTAACTGCTTGGCTAGATGCCCACCCACCTTGTGGAATCCTTTTTTGGATTGCACCTCTTGCCCTTTCCCTCACTTCTTTTATTCCTACACCTAATCTCAAACCAGAAAAAAACATTGTTATACATTTGGGTTCTATTACCCACAATTTTTTCTACATAAAAGAGAGATTTAAAAATATACTTCTTGGGGCAGGCCTTGTGGTGCAGTGGGTAAAGTTACTACCTGTGGCACTGGCATCCCATGTGGGTGCCACTGCTGAACCAGCTCCCTGCAAAGGGTCTGGGAGATGCAGTGGAAGATGGCTCAAGTCTTGGGCCCCTGACACCCACGTGAGAGACCCGGATGAAGCTCCTGGCTTCTGGGTTCAGCCTGGCTCAACCCTGGCCATTGTGGCCACGTCGGGAGTGAACCAGCAGATGGAAGTTATTTCACTCTTTCTCTGTAACTCTGACTTTCAGTTGAACAAGGAAATAAATATTTTCAAAACCCTGCTTGTTTTTACAATATAATGTCATATATTATTTACCCTTTCCTGTATTTTACTCTATTCAGATAAATATATAGCTTGATAATTTCCAATTCAATTCGTTTAGCCTTTTTGTTTTCATGACTGAATTTTATTCTATAATCTGAATATATTGTGTTTTATCCAACAATTTTATAATAGATATATCTAGTCTGTTTCTCCTTGAACAGTAAGGTGCCTAATCTTCACTTCGAAACTGCCAAAAGTACCATGAGCACAATCCATTAAATCAGTCATCTTTTTCTATTGAATGGAAAAAATATAATTGTCTTCTAATACATCCTTGTATGTACTAGAATTTCTTTCTGGGCTCTCTATTTTGCTGCATGAATCTTCCTGTCTATTCTAACACCAATACATTAGAATTTAGATTTAGGGCTTTATCACATTTCAATATGAAAATGCTTTGACTATTACTATTTATAGTTCTTTGTGGGATAATGGAAATTTCTCATGTGAATTTTGAGTGTATGCAAGCTACAAAAATCTGTTAAATTAAAAAAGATATGGCATGAAATTTATGTTTCACTTAAGGTTAATCATCATTTCAAAGCTTTTTTATTTCAGAGAATTTTGAATGTTGGTAAAAAAAAAACAAATAAAATTAAAAATTTAAAGCTACTAATAAAATGAGAAGCACTTTTAGGAATATGTTAGTCACATGAAACTGTCACTATTTCTATGCTTCTTAGTGACTGTTACCTCACTCTTTCTTCCATTTTAGTGATTGGCCAGGTCAGACATGGCAGAAGAAAACCAGACTCTGGTGATGGAGTTTGTCCTCACAGGACTCACAGATCGTCCAGAGCTGCAGCTGTCCCTGTTCTTGGTGTTTCTGGCGATCTACCTCACCACCACAGTGGGCAACCTTGGACTGATTGCTCTCATCTGTAAGGATCCCCACCTTCACACCCCCATGTACTCATTCCTTGGCAGCTTAGCCTTCGCAGATGCGTGCACTTCTTCCTCTGTGACTCCCAAGATGCTTATCAACTTTTTATCAAAGAATCATGCAATATCCTTTTTTGACTGTTTTGCTCAGTTTTATTTTTTTGGCTCCTTTGCAACAACAGAATGTTTCCTCTTGGTTGTGATGGCCTATGACCGCTACGTAGCAATATGTAACCCTTTGCTTTATGTTGTGGTGATGTCCAACAGAGTCTGTGCTTGGTTGATAAGTGGGTCTTTTATAATCGGTTTTCTGCACTCAGCAATTCATGTGGGCTTGCTAGCTAAATTAAGTTTCTGCAGGTACAATGTCATACAATATTTCTACTGTGAAATTTTACAGCTGTTCAACATTTCGTGCAGTGACCCTACAGTTAATATACTCCTGGTTGTAATCTTTTCAGCCATTATACAAGTCTTTACTTTTTTGACTATTCTCATCTCTTACTCCTATGTTGTGTTTTCCATCCTGAAGAAGAAGTCTGAGAAGGGCAGAAGCAAAGCCTTCTCCACGTGCAGTGCCCACCTGCTCTCTGTCTCTTTGTTCTATGGCACTCTCTTCCTCATGTATGTGCATCCTGGATCTGCACCCGCTGAAGAGCAGAACAAACTGTATTCTTTATTCTACACAATCATAATTCCCCTGCTGAATCCTTTTATTTATAGCCTGAGGAACAAAGAGGTTAAAGGGGCCTTGAGAAGAATAATGAAGAAATAAATAGAGGGAGATAGCTTTCTTTTTTATATATTATTAGGCTTAATGGCAAAAATATTTTAAATGATTACCAAAATAACCATTTGAATATTTGTAACAGATATGCTAAATTATGTTGCGGTAACAAATAACTCCCAAATTTCTATGACTTAACCCAACAAATGACATAATACATTATGAGTTTAAGAGCTCTGTCAGTTTTTCTCCAACCAATAACTCAAACTCCATGCACTTCTGTGATGATCAATAGTTGTGATATTTTGATGAATTTGGGAGAAGAGAAAGAAAGGCTGAAGGATCACGCTGGCCGTTGTTAAGGATAAGTTCAAAAAAGAGACTTGCATTAGTCTGGAAACATTCCATGAGCTGTGACCCAGTCACATAGGCTGACCCAACCCAGCTGTAAGGGAGGCTGGTAATGTGATCTTGTTCCATGCCAGGAAGACAAAACAGTGTGGGACACATAGAGTCATCGATAGTGTAACATGGAGTTAACAAATTGGTCAACATATTCATGCTCTTATCAAGAGTTTGTGAAAGTACAACAATGTTTTCATGTAACGCTAACAAAACTTTATTAATAATTTGTTATGATTTGAAAAAATTCATATATAAGATGAACTAGTAGGAAATATACTAAAATATTAACTAAACTGAAATAATTAACTAAATAATAATAATTATTAAATAATTAAAATGTTAAATATTAAATAAATAATAATTAACTAAACAAACTAAATGATTATTTATGCTTTTTTGGTTTAGTATTTAATTAATTTTCATAGATTCCATGTGATTTGTAAATAGAATTCTAAGAAAATAATTATATTCCCTCCTCTCTCTCTCCTTCCCTCCCCCTTCTTCTTTCTACCCTCCTTTCCTCTCCCTTTCTCATTTTTTTAAAGTTTTTGAGATAATATATTTTAAATTTACATTGCAGTGAAAAGGGCAAATACGTCACTGAACAAGTTTAACAAGAAAAAGCAAAAAGGCCCTAGTTTAGTGAGAGTATAGACAACAAGCTATAAACAATAATTGAATGGAAAAATTCCATTTTACCCATATACAGTATTTTGTTAAAAGACTTATTTTATTTATTTGAAAGACAGAGTTACAGAGAGAGAGAGAGAGAGAGAGAGAGAGAGAGAGAGAGAGAGGTCTTGCATCTGATGGTTCAGATCCCCAATTGGACTCAACGGCTGGAGCTGTGCCAATCTGAAGCCAGGAGCCAGGAGCTTCTTCCGGGTCTCCCAAGGACTTGGGCCATCTTCTACTGCTTTCCCAGGCCATAGCAGTATCGGAAGAGGAGCAGCCGGGACTAGAACAGGCGCCCATATGAGATGCTGGTGCTTCAGGCCAGGGCCTTAACCCACTGTGCCACAGCGCCGGCCCAACAGTAAATTTTAAAGTAGCCAGAGATCTTTAAAACTATAGTAGTATAACATCCTTTACCATTGGTTTGATAAAAGTATAAAACAAAGTTTTACCAAACTGTATTTGTAGCAGTACTGATGCCCACAGACATTTCTTTCTTTTTTCTTTCCTTCTTTTTTGATTGATTTTTTAAACTTTTATTTAGCAAATATAAATTTCCAAAGTACAGCTTATGGATTACAATGGCTTTTTGCTCCCCATAACTTCCCTCCCACCTGCAACCCTCCCAACTCCCGCTCCCTCTCCCATTCCATTCACATCAAGATTCATTTTCAATTATCTTTATATATGGAAGATCAATTTAGTATATATTAAGTAAAGATTTCAACAGTTTGCACCCACACAGAATATAAAGTATAAAATACTGTTTGAGTACTAGTTGTAGCATTAATTCATATTAAACAACACATTTTAGCTCCCACAGATAAGGGAAAGCATGCAGTATTTTTGTCTTTCTGGGTCCAGTTTATTTCACTCAACATGCTGTCTTCCAGTTGTGTCCATTTTGAGGTGAATGGTAAAATTTCATTCTTTTTTATAACTGAATAATATTTCATTGTGTATATATACGTCAGATTTTCTTTATTCAGTCATCTGATGATGGACACCTTGATTGACTCTAAATTTTGGCTATAACTATAAACATGGTGGTGCAGTTATCTCTTTGATACAATGTGTTCATGTCTTTTGGGTGTGTACCCAGTAGTGGGATTGCTGAATCTTATGGCAAATCCATTTCTATTTTTTAAAGAAATCCCCACACTGTTTTCCACATTGGCTGCAATAATTTACATTTCTATCAACAGTGTGTAAGTGTTCCCCTTTGTCCACATCCTCATCAGCATTTGTTATTCTCTGTGTTTTGGATTTTACCCATTCTGATAGGGGTATGGTGATACCTCATTGTGGTTTTGAATTGCATTTCCCTGATGGCTAGTGATATTGAGCATTTTTTCATATATTTATTGATCATTTGTAAAATATACCAAAATGTTAACAGGGATGAAAGAAAATTTTTAGTTTTTCCTATTCAAATTTCTACACTCTCAATAAAAATGTTACTTTATGATGGAAACAGATACGTTTTAAATTTGTTTATTTTTTCACCTTAATTTGGCCATGACTGTGCCAGTTCACTGGTGGTCAGGAGAGTCCATGGACTCTGTGGGAAGGAATTCACTTTCTTTTCTGTTTCCTTGGATGTGGTTCCAGTGAAAATTTGGTAACATTACCCATAAGTGGATTATTTTAAAAACTAGGTTCTGTTTGTATTAGAGAATTTAGGTTTTGCAAATTAGCTATTTTCTAGGGACTTCCAAAATTATAGGTAGTAGTTGGAAATTTTACCAGGAAATATTGAGCAATATTTACTGACAAATACCTCTAATAGAGGTTACCATTTGAAGTTAGTACTTACATCAATGAATCCTAGCCTAGCCCTCTGGATCTGCACGTTGATAAGGCTTTGTGGGTCTGTGCCATGCACAATAACTCTGGTAGATGGATGAAAGTAAAGCTGTTCTTCCTGGTAGAGGATGTTCCCACACAGTAATGCATTATTTAGGGACAAAAGCCAGAAAAATATTAAAAATTCTAAAAAAATTGCTGGATCTCAGAATAAAAAGAAAACTCTGACATGAATTAAAGAGTGAAACAGCCAAAGTAATCACAGCTTGAATCTCTATCTACAAAAACAAACATACTGCTTCTATAGGGGATATTGCCTGTAGAGTGATATTCAATAATTCATACATTTAGGAAAATTTTAGTTTAAAGATGGAATTTCAGACATCAGCATTTTTTTATATTTGTATTCCTACCAGTATTAGTAGAAATCAACTTGACCAGGCAGAATGCAAGGAGCCTGGATAGAGCTAAGATACTCATTTATATATACAAAGCTGAGGTCAAAGAATTGTTAATGATTTCTCAATGCAAATATGTATGTTTATACATATATGTATATTTTAAGTGAAATGCAAATAAACTAGTGATTGAAAACATATTGGTACAATTTTGATGCAATTCCAAATGTTAATTTTGGCTTTGACTGCCTGTGCTTCCGGGGTCTTTTCCAAGAAGTCTTTGCCGGAACCTCTATCTTGCAGGGTTTCTCCGATGTTCTCTAATAATTTGATGGTGTCGGGTCATAGATTTAGGTCTTTAATCCATGCTGACTGGATTCTTGTGTAAGGTGAAAGGTAGGGGTCTTGCTTCATGATTCTGCAAGTGGAAATCCAGTTTTCCCAGCACCATTTATTGAATAGACTGTCCTTACTCCAGGGATTGGTTTTGGATCCTTGATCAAATATAAGTTGGCTGTATATCTTTGGATTGATTTCTGGTGTTTCAATTCTGTTCCATTGGTCTATCCATCTGTTTCTGTACCAGTACCATGCTGTTTTGATAACAACTGCCCTGTAGTATGTCCTGAAATCTGGTATTGTGATGCCTCCGGCTTTGTTTTTGTTGTACAAGATTGCTTTAGCTATTCGAGGTCTCCTGTGTCTCCATATGAATTTCAGCATCATTTTTTCTAGATCTGAGAAGAAGGTCTTCGGTATCATGATTGGTATTGCATTGAATCTATAAATTGCTTTTGGGAGAATTGACATTTTGGTGATACTGATTCTTCCAATCCATGAGCATGGAAGATTTTTCCATTTTTTGCTATCCTCTTCTATTTCTTTCTTTAAGGTTTTGTAATTTTCATCGTAGAGATCCTTAACATCCTTGGTTAAATTTATTCCAAGGTATTTGCTTGTTTTTGTAGCTATTGTGAATGGGATTGATCTTAGAAGTTCTTCCTCAGCCGTGGCATTGCCTGTGTATACAAAGGCTGTTGATTTTTGTGCATTGATTTTATATCCTGCCACTTTGCCAAACTCCTCTATGAGTTCTAATAATCTCTTAGTAGAGTTCTTTGGATCCCCTAAATAAAGAATCATATTATCTGCAAAGAGGGATAGTTCGACTTCTTCCTTCTCAATTTGTATTCCTTTAATTTCTTTTTCTTGCCTTATAGCTCTGGCTAAAACTTCCAGAACTATATTGAATAGCAGTGGTGAGAGTGGGCATCCCTGTCTGGTACCAGATCTCAGTGGAAATGCTTCCAACTTTTTCCCATTCAATAAGATGCTGGCCGTGGGTTTTTCATAAATTGCTTTGATTTTATTGAGGAATGTTCCTTCCAAACCCAGTTTGCTTAGAGTTTTCATCATGAACGGGTGTTGTATTTTATCAAATGCTTTCTCTGCATCTATTGAGATAATCATATGGTTTTTCTTCTGCATTCTGTTAATGTGGTGTATCCCATTGATTGTTTTGTGAACATTGAACCATCCCTGCATACCAGGGATAAATCCCACTTGGTCTGGGTGGATGATCTTTCTGATGTGTTGTTGCATTCTATTGGCCAGAATTTTATTGAGGATTTTTGCATCTACGTTCATCAGGGATATTGGTCTGTAATTCTCTTTCAATGCTGCATCTTTTTTCGGCTTAGGAATTAAGGTGATGCTGGCTTCATAGAAAGAATTTGGGAGGATTCCCTCTTTTTTGATTGTTCTGAATAGTTTGAGAAGAATTGGAGTCAGTTCTTCTTTAAAAGTCTGGTAGAATTCAGCAGTGAATCCATCTGGTCCTGGGCTTTTCTTTGTTGGGAGGGCCTTTATTACTGTTTCAATTTCTGTCTCGGTTATGGGTCTGTTTAGGTTTTCGATGTCTTCCTGGTTCAATTTAGGTAGGTTGCATGTGTCCAGGAATCTATCCACTTCTGATAGGTTTCCCTGTTTGCTGGCATACAAGTCCTTGTAGTAATTTCTGATGATTCTTTTTATTTCTGTGGTGTCTGTTGTTATGTTTCCTTTTTCATCTCTGATTTTATTGATTTGGGTCTTTTCTCTTCTTTTTTTAGTTAGTTGGGTCAATGGGGTGTCAATTTTGTTTATTTTTTCAAAAAAACCAGCTCCTCGTTTGGCTGATGTTTTGTAATTTTTTTTTGATTCAATCCTGTTGATTTCTTCTCTGATTTTAATTATTTCTCTTCTCCTGGTAGATTTGGGTCTGGTTTGCTGCAGGTTTTCTAGATATTGAGATGAATTGAAAGCTCATCTATTTGTTGCCTTTCCAATTTCTTGATGTAGGCAGCTATTGATATAAACTTTCCTCTTAACACTGCTTTTGCTGCGTCCCGTAAGTTTTGGTATGTTGTGCTGTTATCTTCATTTACTTCCAGAGTTTTTGATTTTTCTTTTGATTTCCTCTATGATCCATTGTTCATTCAGGAGCATGTTGTTCAGTCTCCATGTGTTTGCATATGCTCTAGGGATTCCTGAGTTGCTAATTTCCAACTTCATTCCTTTATGGTCTGAGCAGCTGCATTGTGTGATTCTAATTCTTTTGAATTTGCTGAGACTTGCTTTATGGCCTAGTATGTGGTCAGTCCTAGAGTAGGTTCCATGTACTGCTGAGAAGAATGTAAATTCTTTAAGTGTAGGATGAAAAGTTCTATAGATATCTGTTAGATCCATTTGGGCTATAGTGTCGTTTAATTCTACTGTTTCCTTGTTGATCTTCTGTCCGGATGATCTGTCTGTTTCTGAGAGTGGAGTATTGAAGTCCCCCAGTACTATTGTATTGGGGTCTAAGTCTCCCTTTAAGTCCCTTAACAAATCTGCGCTATTTAAAAGAAAAGGAATTGTCAAAAATGGTCTAGACAGAGGGACGTATTTTGATGACTAATGAAACTATATGAAGAAATTAATTGATGCATATTCTATATAAATACAGTGATTAATTATTACCAGTGATGAGGTGGAAAACTAGTTTTGCCCACTATGCTTGCCTTGATGTAAAGACTTTGACAAATTTGTTCTACTTATTCCTGTTTGGGAACAAGGGTACTGGTAAAATAAAGTGGGTAAGCAAGGTACAGAGGATCTTGCTGTTAATGCAATAAAATAAAGAAGGTTGAGATCCATTTGTAAAACTTCAGTGAAATCAAAAGATGTATGCTAATGTAATGGCTTTGAGGAGATGACCAGAGATATCTGGCATTAACGTAATACATGAAGATGGTGGTAAAAAGCTAAGAGGGCAATATTAGAGGATCAAGATAAAACGTTGAGTATAGTGTGATGCTGTGGTTGTAGGTACCACCGTTATATTAAATTATAGATTGGAAAACATGAAAGTAAGAATAACCTGTAGCAATGTCACCTCTATCTAAATGTCTTATTGAATTTAATATGTGATGAGAATAGAAGGATTTGCCATTTCCTGCTGGTTTTATTCAGGTGTTAAGTGACTATTCTTCTAAGCACTTCTAATATGACATATAAATGATGCCTTTTAGAATTGTGGAAACTCTTTTTACAAATCTCATTTGTAAAGAAATAAGGAAAACACACTGTAGTAGGAATATGATAAATTGCTGATTTGGTTAAATTGTAGAGACAGGGATATTAGTCTTCTCTGATTAAGTAACCAACCTTTTTGCTAAGAAAATAATATATTAACCATGTACTATATAACCATATAACTAAAGACTAAATACATACACACACACACACACACACACACACATATATATATATATATATATATCCATGTAACCATGTAATTGGGACCAGACAAAATAGCTCTATTGATAGTTCTCTCTGTGCCAATATGGTAAAAACTTTTCAAGAAGTAAAGCAATCTAAACATTACTTCCATGCTAGGATTTATATATTCATTCCAGTTTTAGAATAAAATCAAACAATTTTATTTCATTTGGTGATGATGTATTCAATACATGTTTGAGTAGCTTGAGAAGAATTGGAGTTAGTCTTTTTTAAATGTCTTACAGAATTCAGAATTGAAGCCATCTGGTCCTGGGCTTCTCTTTGTTGGGAGGGTCTTCATCACTGATTTAAATTCCATCTTTGTTATTGGTCTGTTTAGGTGTTCTATGTATTCATAGCTCTGCTTTGGTTGTATGTGTCCAAGAATCTGTCCATTTCTCTTAGGTTTCCTTATTTGTTGGCATAATGCTCTTAGTAGTAATTTCTGATGATTCATCTTATTTTTGTGGTGTCTGTTGCTGTATTTCCTTTTTCATCATTAACTTTTCACTTTCAGTGAATACCCAGAGGCATGTACCGGGTGTGGTCAGAGAGCTCCGTTCAATATTCCAGGCTTGGGGAGTATCCAAGATGACACCCAAATTGGGCATGGTAAATCTCCTTTTATTTATTTATTTTTTTATCAGATGGGAGGTTTTTATAGCTCTGTTGGCATAGTTTCACCAAGTAGACCAATGTCTGGGTGCTGGCCCCAGTGAGTACAATATTCACCCACATTGCCACAAGAACCACAGAAAGGACCTGTGCAGTCCTCAGTTTGAGAATGGATTCCACAACAATCATGCTCATCAAAGAGCCACCCACAGTGACTACCTAAAAACCCAGTTACACCCTGTGCGAGTGAATACACCTAGTGTCTTCCCAGTCCCAGTATACAAGGCTCCTACAGTCACACGCACCCATCCCCTTGTCAATGTTCCCAGATAGACTCAGGTGCCTCCTCTTGGCTATTTGCTTGGTGTGGGGACACAAGCTGGTGCAGCTGTTATGTATGTCCAAAATGGCGCCCATGTTCTCTCAACTAGTTATAGGATACCAGTGCTAGGTGGCCAGGTTCCTTCTTTAGTCTCAGGAGGTTTATCTCAGTGCCACTTCATTGCCAGTTTCCAACAGGCCTTTTAATGGCCTCAATGAGGCACATCTCTGCATGCCTAGAAGTTTATTACAATCCACCTTGTTTTAATGTATTATTAGAAAATGTCTGAGGATGAAGGTAAAGAGAGGATGTGATCGATGTGATGTGATGTGATGCGATGTGATGTGTGAGTACCAGTCTCCTCCTGACTCAGGCAGGGCTGCAAACTGCACTGGCAGTGATGGTTGAGAAAGGATTTATTATGGGAACTGGCTCATGCAATTGTGAAGTTTGAATAGGATCAAAACATACTGCCTGTAAGCTGGAGAATCAGGGAAGCTGATAGCATGGCTCAATTCAATCTGAAAGCTGAGAGAATCAATGGTATAATTCTCTGCAAAGCTTAAATTCTGAGAATGTGGGGGTGGGACAAGGGAGGGTACTGAAGTGAAACCTAGAGTCCCAAAACCAGACAACAAAGAGTTATGATGTTCAAGAGTACAAGATGAGTGCACAGACAGAAGTATGAGAAAATTCACCTTTCTTTGCCTTTTTGATCTATCTAAGCCCTCAATCAATTAGATGGTACCCACCCACATTGATGAGAGTGGATCTTCTCTGATTCAAAACTTCCTTGATTTGAGTCATCCACTGATTCAAATGCTAATTTCTTCTGGTAACACCCACCCAGACTTACCCAGAAATAATATTTTACTGGCTGTGTATCCCTTAACCCTGCAGAACAGACGCCTAAAATTAACTATCACAAGTCCACCCCTTGTCAATTTGGCACCTACCCTTCTACTTCAATGATATTTAATGTCCAAATAAAAGCAATAAAAGATCATGATTCTGCCTGACATGGTACAGCTATCCTGTGTACAATTGAAAATGCACTAATTCCTTCCCTAGAAAAGAAGATTTGTCCTTGAGTGATGTTTACTCCTCTAGATACCACATAACTTAAATGCAATGATACAATATTAACAATACGTAAGTGCTAATATGAAGGCAATTTGTACTAAGTTACCTCTTCTCAGGAAGAACTTTCTAAGCAAGACTTACTCAAGGGAAACAGTGGGGAGTCATGATTACTCCTTTCTGTTTTTTAAATCAGAAGAAAGAAGTTAGCTAAATTTAATGAGTAATTTTATGTTAGGTTTCTCAGAAAAAAAACAGAAACAAAGAATATACAAGATAACTTCAGAAAATACATGAAAAAAATGAAATTAGATGTTTATTTTGGTGCCAAAATTTTGTGAAACCCATTTCCATGAACTTTTTGATAAAAATGTTTCTACCATATATATATATATATATATATAATTTTCTACTATATAGGTATGCATATAAATCTCTCTGCATGTGTATATATATATATAGATATATATAGATATCTCCTCGATAACTGGAGAGGGACCACAAAACCCTCATCCAGAGGAGCGACCAGGAACCCTGCTCTTTGCTGGGATTCACATAAGACCACTACTCTGGAGTTTAAGTTGTGGTTAAAATATCCTGATAAAATAGCAACTCATCCAAACTAGAAAGTTCTAGAATATAGGGACATGTACAGAGAACCCAAAGTTTGCAACTCCTAGATGGCAATCACTAATGCCAATCGTGAGCATCACAACCACATTACAGATCAGTGTAAACTTTACAGAGGAAAGTGCAAAATCAGGATGAAAATGTGCCACATGCTCTCCCTTCTAGCCCATTCTGCCCTTGGAACATACTTTAATAAATAAGATAATAAATAAAATAAAGTCTCAAGTTCAGATGACTCAGTTTGAAACTATAAATCTGATAAATTATCACAAGATTAAAACATTTGACCAAAATAAGATTCTAGATCATTGTACGAGTAGTAATCCATTTAATCTGAGTACTTTAATCAAATCTCTGAGCCGATCTAATCAGAGTTAAGGTGATCACACAAAATTCTTGTTTCCTAAGTCAGTTACATAATCACTCCCAGTTCATCCTATCACAGGAGTCTTCTAGCAGCAAGTACCCTAATGGCATTAAATTACTTTTCCCATGCCTGTATGTGTACAGCAAAGAGATTTTGCATGAAAGGAAGGGAAAGACAAAGATGGCTATGTTAAAAGAAATTAAACAAAACCTCTTTCTCCATAAAATATTGGCAAAGGGACTTTTGCTGCCACTAAACAAGGCAGGAGAGAGAGAGTAGAAGTAGACTAGACATGGAGCATTTCTCATGACAAAGTTTTCAAGACTTACCCTTGTTCTCATTCTCTCCTGGCTGGCTCACCAAAATTTGTGACCACAGAAGGTTGTATCAGAGGTTAGTACAAGAAAATAATATCAGAAATGAGGCAGAAAGCTTCATTGAGCAAAGTAGCAAAATTTAATGAAGAGAATACATCAGCCAGAGTTTGGGGGAGGGCATCTCTGAGCTAAGTTTGCTTTAAACTGAAGTTGTTATGGGTATGGGCCCACCACCCTGTCTGGGATATTGATAGGATTTATAGGAAAGGAATTCATTAAATTCCTCCCGGGAAGCTCTCAGCACAGTGTTATTGGCCCTAACAGCCCATGGTGCAGGATAGAGAAGAATCCTCTAAGCTGCCACTAGGAGAAGGCCAGGACACATCTAGCAAGGTTATGAAAAAAGGGCAAGAGTTTTGATGTGCAAGTGCTGGTCTGCTTCCAAAGTTTGCTTCTACATTTTCCCTTATTTCAGCTGCAGAAAAATTCTCATTTTTGTCTGGTAGTCTTTCTCGCATACATGGGCTAATGTCTACCTTGCTACCTAATACTTTTCTTTTTTCTACTTCTTGACTCCTGGACTCTGTATTAGTCATTTTTCTGCTGTTATAGCAGAATACTGAGACTGAGTATTTTATAAATAACAGAAATTTACTTGGCTCCTGATTTTAGAGGTGGGAAGTCCAGCATTGTGGGGCTGTGTCTGGAGAGAACCTTCTTGACGCTTTATAACATGGTAGAGGTCATCACATGGGGAGAGAACACATGAGAGGAAGCAAGAGAACATTGAACTCACTTTTGTTCCAAGCTTACTCTTGAAATAATGAACCTACCCTAATAATGACACTAATCCATTCACTGCTTTAAGGCTCCTATTACTCAACACCATTGTATTCAAGATTAAAATATCAACACATGAACTCCAATGACACATTCAAAGCATAGCAATCACTACATATTCATAGAGTAAGCAACTTTCTGGAAAACCTTTCCACAGCATTTTCAGGTATTGCTACCCCGCTGACGCTATGACTGAGTTAAACATGAAGCTCTGCTTCAGAATATGGAGAACACAGTAGGACCAGGTAATTCCATTATCATAGGTCCTTTGTCCTATTGCTTTTGTTGCAAAGTGAGTTTGTGATTAGAATCAATACTATATAAATGCTGTGAGTAAGGAATCTGTAAGACCACGAATGGCAGTTCTGTCCAATTCACTCATGCAAGTATAATAAATCTGTAACCAGAACAAAATGTTGTCCTGTCCATGATTGAAACATTCAGAGTAATAGGCCTTCTCCCTAGTGGCTAGCTGACCACTAGGGGAATGGAGGCATGCTGACGACTCAGCAATGAAATCTGCAGTGGCCATGGCCTGAACACCCTGGTGAGTGGAAATTCCTTTTGTTGAGCTTAACTGAAATCACTCCCAACATGGTCACTTTGTTCTTGCATCCACTGAGTGAACACAAGGTACCTAGAAAAAGAGGTTGCATGGTATTGACAGGTAGGGTCATCCTATTCACTTGATTATTAAAATCATTCACTGCTGAAGTGACATTTTGGTGAACATTAACAAGGAACACAATATTTCCAGGTTTTTGTTTATATAATGTAATCTATCAATTTTCCCCCAAATTTCCTTGTAAGTAATTTCAATCATACTCATTCCAAGGCCCTGAACATCCAACCAAAACTTTGATCACAGCCCATGAGTCAATATACAATTGCAAGTGTGGTTGGTCAATTTTCCTTCAAGAAAAGTAAACAAGTAGTTGTACTGATCCACTTTTTGTCCATTGGAAAGATTTTCTCTCAACATTGTCCTTTAAGAATGTCTTGTAAGTGAGCTGTAGTGTCGCAGCTATATACTTTTAGGTGGGCCCCCAAAGTGCTATCATGCAAAACAATTTTGAAATTTAGGCTGTCTTTATTCCTCTGCCAGGTGATCATACAAACTCCCCATGAGGCCAAAGGCACAGGCTAGAGGAAAAAAGGTGGGTAAGACTATCGATTTTTGGCCTGCTAGTCATTGACCTTCCTTATACAGTCAGGACTTTCATAGGTCTGATCACATAAATAACCTATATTTTATGATGGAGTAATTCTTTGCATACCCAACTTAATGGTTTAGATGCTCAGATAACACCCAATGATGAGTAGCTCAGGTCACATAGTAACTTGTGGGCTAAAGCTAAGCATTTACTCCACTAAATCCTGGTAGCAGATGGAGAGGTATTATTCAAAAGGAAAGTGTTTGTCTGAATAGGGTGGCAACTCTCCTCCACAATTCCATGGTTCTGCACTGTAGAGGTCTATTACAGGCTCTTAATGACATCCCTACCTGTCATTGCCACCACAGACACCAATGAATCTGCTAGATCACATGGCTCAGTGGCAGAGAATCTTGCACAATAGACTATACCTGGAACACAGTCTTCTCTTGCTGGAATTCCACACAAAAATCACATGGTAAATGGGTCAGAAAAACTCACCCAATAAGTTATGTTGTTTCCACAATACAAAGAGGCCCAGTAAGTGTTTTGCCTCACTTTTGGTTGTAGTAGGGTACAGGCACAGCAATTTACCCTTCACCTGAAAACTGCTGATGGCAGATTACTCAACATGCCCCATACCATGGATACCTGGAAAACTCATGGGGATTTTAAAAATCCTAAATATTTTAAGATTTATTTCCAATCATGCAGTATGCAAACCTTTACCTCTAAGTCTAGAATTGTTGCTCTTTTTTGCTCACTATATCTGCTCAGCATAATGTAATTTGTGTCTTGGACTATTGTAATGTGATATCTTGTAGAAATAAGAGGTGATTAAAATTCTTCAGAAAATATTTACAAAGTATAAATTTGAAAACAGACTTGTATCTAGGATATATGGAGAACTGACATAATTAATAATAAAACCTAGTAGTTCAATTATTTAATGAGCATTATACTTAAACACTTCACCAGAGAAGGAATGCCTTAGACCAACAAAAGTATAAAAACATGCTGTATTAAATTCGTCATCAGGAAAATGCAAACTAAAATCTACAATGAGATTAAAACCAATAAATTGAAAAGACCACCCATACTGGATGCAGCATTGTATGTCTTCATGCTAAAATATATGCAAGAAAAAGAATCATAACTACAAAAGTCAATGGAAATGAAGTGTTGGCCATATTAATGGTGACCCTTGTTCATCATAATGGTAGCTCTACCCTTCTGCACAGTTTTTGTTGTTACTCTCATTTTATTTGTGATTTTTTCTCCACATATTTTGTTTTTACTAGCAACATTTTAAGCATGCAAGATAACTGATTGAGTCTACCAAAAATAGGGCCTTTGTTTCCCATCATTCTGTAAGTTATAATCCAAGTGAAGGTTAAAGGAAAAAAAAAGCAACCCTTTATTTTGGAGATACATAACACTATTCAGATACAAAGCCTAAATGTCACAAAAAAGTAAATGAAATTCTATTTTTCTGAATGCAAGTATATTGCATACTCCTCTGGGTTTTTTTGTTGTTTTTTTTTTTTGGCAGGCAGAGTGGACAGTGAGAGAGAGAGAGAGAGACAGAGAGAAAGGTCTTCCTTTGCCGTTGGTTCACCCTCCAATGGCAGCCGCGGCTGGCGTGCTGCGGCCAGCACACCGCACAGATCTGAAGGCAGGAGCCAGGTGCTTCTCCTGGTCTCCCACGGTGTGCAGGGCCCAAGGACTTGGGCCATCCTCCACTGCACTCCCTGGCCACAGCAGAGAGCTGGACTGGAAGAGGGGCAACCGGGACAGAATCCGGCACCCTGATCTGGTCTAGAACCCTGTGTGCTGGCACTGCAAGGCGGAGGATTAGCCTAGTGAGCCGCGGCGCCAGCCCATACTCCTCTGTTAATACTGAAAGGAAAACTCTGAACGTGTCACCACCTTGTAAAAAGCAAGCAAAAACAAAACCAAAACCAAAAACAAACCTTCAGGTAGTCAATAATAGTCTAAGTACTCAGGTTCTAGCCATCCATGTGGATGGAGTTCTAAGCTCTTGGTTTCAGGCTAACCAAGCCCTGGCTGTTGCAGCCATATGGAAACTGAACCAGTAGATGAAAGATCTCTTTCTCCCTGTGTCTCTCCCCTCTCTCTGTCATTATGTCTTTCAACTAAATAAATAAATCTTAAAAAAAACTATTCAGTCAATTTCCTTTATGTTGCAGTGAAAAAAAAAAAAAAGTCCCAACCTAGTCTTCAAGACCTCTGTGTTCATAACTATCCATACCTGTGTGGCTGCAGTTGGCTGCTCCTTTCTCTCTTTGCTGGCTGGCAACATCTATAATTTTTTGCTTCTCTAATGGTCAAGGCTCTCTGAGATTCTAGGCCATCCAATGATATAGTCCCTGTGGATACTGAATACTCACGGCTATTACCTTATTAGAAAGGAAGATTCCTTATTTGTTTATTTGAAAAGCAGAGTTACAGAGAGGGAGTAAGAGAGACAGAGAGAGAGAGAATCTCCCATCTGCTGGTTCACTCCCCAAATGGCAGCAACAGCAACTATGCAGTAAGACTGTGTAAAAGAATTGATGTCATCTGTCTGGAGTTTTCCTATAGCTTATTTTCAATATTTTTCACAATGAAGTTAAAAAGTTACTTTGAAGTGGAGGGTGGTAAAACTTTCTCCAGTGAGACAGTAACCAAACTTTGAATGAACTTGACCTGTAATATAGACTATACTTATTTATTCCAAAAAGAATAGCCCTTTTATTCTTAATCTTTTTAAAATGTAATTGTTAGATGTTAAATAAAGCAATGAATCTGTCAAAAAATTAAGGACTGTGAACCAAATCTGCAATGACTAAAGTGATTAAAATCTACCTATACAAAGGGAAGAAGATTCTTAAGCATTCTCCTGAACTACTGCTGGGAAACTCATGGGCACTGAAGTTTGGAAGGCACAGATCCAGCACACCTCCTGCTTTAATGCTTAGTCTTTGTTTCCCCTTTGCTCTTCCCCCTTGACTTTCACCTAGAAAGACTGTCTTTCAGATTTCAGCTTAGAATAGTGGAGCTAGTTATATGTCTGGAATTTGAGCTGCAGCTTTCGTGAGGACAAATTAATGAGAGCTTGATTCCTGAAGGGAATCTAGGAGTTTGGCCTCACTAAAAATATGCTCTGGTCATTCAGATGAGACCAGACTAGTTAAAGGACTCAGTGCAGTAATTGTGATTCGTAAACTGAAGTTTGCTTAAAAATGCCAGAAGTCTCATTTGTGCTGGTAAATAGTACTTACAGTGTATTTTCAACTGCTCAAACTGGAACACCCATAACTGAATTAACCTTTATGATTTCAAAGTCTGTAATGACCTGTGGGACAACTGGACTCTTCACTCATGCCCAATTCCATGAAGCCCAGAAGGACAGCTTTACTTTGCCCTATAGGGACTCCTTGGAGTCTCTTAAGGGAGGTTCAGTTCTCTACTCCTTCCTCACTTGGCGAAAGCAAACAACTGGATTGGTGCTTGCGTGCAAAATAAATTTATATAAGCAACATCTTGCTTCATTTTGAAAATGTAAACTCCAACATACAAAGAATTGCTACCTATGTTATTTTCATTCTTATGCTGTAATTGTTTTTCTCTTTTTTATGAAATCTAACAAGAATTTATACAACTTTTTAAAAGGTATGGGTAAGAGAGAAATAATTTCTATCATTTCATTTATTTTGTATAAATATTTAAAATATGAATTAATTTATGATAATTTCAGAACAGGTTTACAAAAAGCCAAAAATACCCAAATGAAAAATGGAAAACAATTAGTAAATTGCCAGTATTTTTACTTGCATGACTAAATTCTGGGTAAGCAAAATTGTGGTAAGATGGACTTGTTCTTCTTAATGATACTTTGTTATCTTGTTCATTTACCCCTAATAATACTTTACAATAGAATATGCAGAAAAGTAGGTTAGCAAATTGAAGCTAAGTTTAAAGACTCAAGCTAAATTTCTCTTATATTGGAAGTTATTTTGATAATTCTGATAGTGACTCATTCTGTTTAATCAGTAATATATTTTGATTAGATCTTTATAGTATCACATAAATGTTGACTGCTTTATCATTTCATCCTTTCATCCACTTCTGGCAATCGTTGAGTATTGTATATACTCAAACATATTTATAAAGAAATTTACAAATACATATTTATATAGAAGTATTATGTGCAAAGCTGTTGGACTGCACATTTATTCATTTATTCTCATTCCAGCATTTACATTTCATAAGTTTTCCTGCAAACTGAATTAGGTAATTTTCAATAATTCAGTAGTTTGAGATTAAATCAAAAGAAGCCCATCATTCCAAATAAAAATACACTCAGCAAGTGCCACTGATTCTGTTAGCAGCCTGTGTCAGGTAGCCATTAGAACAATTTTATTCTGTTAAAAAAGGCTTTGGAGGAAAAATGGACCTCAAAATCAATGTGTGGAATATCTAGAGACACTTCTTATCACAGAAATAACAAATTAAAGCCCTTTAAACATGCAGAAAATTTTCAGGCAGTCCTGGTATATATATTAATGAAAAACATAAAATTTGGAAAGCAAAATTTAAAATCAGATCTTCATTTTATATTCAAATTCCATAGGAAAATAAATTTTGAGGTCTAAATAATGGAACAAGAAACTATTTCCATGGTTGACATCTTTTAATGATAACCAAGGTTAAAACAAACATTTTTATCAACACCTTTATTTCCCCTTATTTTGTCTTTAGCCTTTTTCTAGCACTTCCTTTCTTCTTTCACTTGGCAAAAGTAAAATCAAGACTCCCCTCCCTCTGCTCCTCTCCCCTCTCCCTTATTTCCTCTCTCTCTTTTCTCCTCTCCTTCCCTCTTCCCTCCTTCTGCTCCTCTCTTCCCCTCTCCCTTCCTCTCACTCTTTTTTAAAAAATGTAAGAAAAATGTACACAGATAAACATTTTACATTTGTCTATTTTAGTAGACAAATGCTGGATATTATTCAAATTCCTAGGGGTGCATGCTATCATTTCCCTAACAGTTGGACCACATGTTTCCCATTCACTTATTACCTGGCTTCAACCCTATGACAAAACGGAAACTACCCATACAGAGCCATTAAAATGTTCTTGATTTCCTCACTAATCTCTTTTAATCCCTTGTGCTATTGAGGAATTTATGTTGGCATTTGGCACTATCCTGATATCTTTCCTGATATTTTTCCTCTCTTTATGAATACAACATTCACTTTTTCTGTTTCTCTCCTACTTTTGGTTCACTCTACTTGGTATCCTATTCTAGTCTCTTTCTTGACTGTATGATGTCAGGCAGTACCCTTGGTTGCAACAGGAAATGAGTTTACTGAATATAAATTGACTCAAACATAGAAATAGTAGAGAGATTGGAGGGACAACTGGGAAAATATCCAAGAATGGAAGTAAACATGGCTGTTATTCACCTGCCACAACTATGCCAGAACCTTGATTAAATGAGGGCTGCCATTCCTGCATCCATACTTGGGATGCCACAGCACACAACCATAATGACACTGTTGATGCAGGATGCATCTACTAGTATCTTGATATTGCTGTCTTTGCTACCCAAATTCTCTTTTTTCTGTGCACCCTTATCTTCTACTCTCTAAATTCCAAATATCTTAGGGTGAGTGAATGTTACTGGCAAGGCTTAGGTCAATCTTCTCACTCTAGGAGAAAGAAAGATGGGGGAAATTCTATTCCTAGTACCTGTGGCTCCTAGAGTAGGTGATAGTCCCTGCCTACCACTCAGATTCACATAACAAGGGGATCAGTAACTGACTTACCTGTTTAATATAACTCTCTCAGGTTTTTCCCTTACCTGTTGTCTCTTCCCTTTGTGTACTCCCTGGTGTATAGGCCATCCATCCATAACCATGCTATGAACAACCATGCATCTCAAGTCCTTAGTACTTCTATTAAGCTCTAATAAGTTCATATTCATAATTATATGTAACCTAGGTGTCCAGTTCATGATCATTCCGCAATTTGCCAATGCTTCTAAATTCTCATTCTCAATTTTTAAATGATAATCAATGCAGTCACTAATTGATGGCTTTCACCTTCACTGATAGCCTCTTCCAGTTTAATGTGTCGCTGAGTTCTAATGATAACACATTCTTAATTCTTTTGGATTCAGCTTGTCATCCTCATTACTAATTTTATGTCACATGTAGTCATACAAGTGACTAGCATGCATAGAATGCCTCTCCTTTTTTCTAAACCTGCAAATTACTACACACTCTATGCATTGAAATAATTTCATTTTTTCCATTTTTCTCAAGTAGTTTCTCTATTATTGTGGACATAATATAATAACATAATATAAATAATTATAATAAGTGTGTGATTTTATTTCAACTCCCCTCCCCCAGTATTAATCTTATAACATTTTGGTGAATAACCATTTTATATTTCTTGTGTTTCATTTTAGGGAACATCCAGTGAGGATATGGAAAATGTAACCTTGCTGACAGAGTTTGTTCTCACAGGACTTACTTACCAACCACAATGGAAAATCCCCCTGTTCCTGGTGTTCTTGTTGATATATCTCCTCACCATTGTGGGGAACCTAGGTCTTATTGCACTCATCTGGAATGACCCTCACCTCCACATCCCCATGTATTTATTTCTGGGGAGTTTGGCTTTTATTGATGCATGGTTATCAACCACAGTAGTTCCAAAGATGTTGGTCAATTTCTTTGCCAAGAGCAAGATGACATCTCTCTATGAATGCATGACACAATGCTTTTCCTTTGTAACAAGTGCAACCACAGAATGTTTTCTCTTGGCGTCAATGGCTTATGATCGTTTTGTAGCTATATGCAAACCTTTACTTTATCCAGTGATTATGACGAATAGATTATGCCTCCGGCTCTTAGTCTTGTCATTTATGGGTGGTTTTGTTCACGCCTTAATTCATGAAGGATTTTTATTTCGATTAACTTTCTGTCATTCCAATGTAATACATCACTTTTACTGTGATGTTATACCTTTGTTTAAGATATCCTGTACTGATCCTTCTATTAATTTTCTAATAGTTTTTATTTTCTCTGGTTCAATTCAGGTGTTCACCATTGTGACTGTTCTTGTCTCTTATACATTCATTCTCTTTACAGTCTTAAAAAAGAAGTCTGAAAAAGGCATGAGGAAGGCCTTCTCCACCTGTGGAGCCCATCTTTTGTCTGTCTGTTTATACTATGGCCCTCTTCTCTTCATGTACGTGCACCCTGCTTCTCCACAAGCAGATGGCCAAGAGATGATAGACTCTCTATTTTACACCGTAATAATTCCTATGTTAAATCCAATTATCTATAGCTTGAGAAATAAGCAAGTTATAGACTCACTGACAAAAGTGTTAAAAGGAAATGTTTAGATATCTTGCTAACGTCTATCCTGATTTTATTTAAGGTTTCCAAAATTATACAGGATAGATGTGGACACATTTTAATACATGCTGAAAGTTTTTGCAATTTCACTTGGTGTACATTTTAATAACTTGTGCTTTTAGTACTTCATGACAAATGCCCCAAACAGCACTCTGGCCTCAGAATCAGCTCTTGAGGCATTCAGATCTGGCTCAAAAGCCCACAAGAGCAGTTCAGGCATGGAAAGCCAAGACACTCTGGCAAAAAATGACCTACATGAACGATCTCTGTGAGTGAGATCCCGGTGGAAGCGGCCATCAAAGGAGGAGGTACCTTTCTCTGAAGGCAGGAGAGAACGTCCACTATGATTATGGCCTAGACTAAATAATATTGGAGTTTGTGGACTCAAAAGGCTTCCATAGCCTTGGCAACTCATGACAGGAGCCTCGGGTGATCACTGTCATAAATAAGATCATCAATTGTTAAACCAACAACAGGAGTCACTGTTAATTTTTTCCCCATGTAGGACCTCTGTCCTTAGTGTGTTATACTATGAGAATTAATGGTAAAATTAGTCTTCAAACAGTACTTTATACTTTGTGTGTCTGTGTGGGTGCAAGCTGTTGAAATCTTTAACTTTGTATAGAGTTGATCTTCTGTAAATAAAGATAATTAAAAATGAATTTTAATGAAGAATGGGATGGGAGAGGGAGTAGGAGGTGGGATGGTTTGGGGGTGGTAGAGTGGGTATGGGAGGAAGAACCGCCATAATCCAAAAGTACTTTCAAAATTTATATTTATTAAATAAGGGCTTTCTTTAAAAATAAACTCCTTTACATATTTGTATTTGTTATGAACTAATATACCAGCAATTTTAATTAGTTAAATGTTCATGTAATAGTGGAATACTAAAGTAGAAAACAAATTAGAACATTGTATAGGCTTATATGTTCTTCAACGCTGCTTTATAATTGCACAAATTTAAAATAGTGTCTTTCCTCTGATAAGTACCTAAGTATGATGTCTTTGATGCTAATACATTTGTGTGGCCTGAAGATTCATATAACATTTACTCCATAGTAGTAAGAGATTTGTGTTTGGTTGAACAGAGGGAAATCCTGGGAATATGTGAGCTGTCAAAAGATCTTTCATTTCACTTTATTTGGAAATAGTGAATTTCACCTCTTGTTGATACAATATCATCCAGAGGGGGGAAAAAAAACAAAAGTGGGAATGCAGGAAGAATAAAATAAGAAAGGAATTTAATTATTTAAGACAAGGCTAAGTTAAATAGAATATTTTTATGTCAGTGTGCTTACATGAGTAAGAAGAGGTGAGCTATTGCTCACCACCTATGATGCCATCTAAGAATCTTTCCAACTGTGTTTGCAAGTTGTTTGACACTGAGTAACCAACAATTCAGAAAGTGGATTATCTTTAGGAATTAAGTTGGTGTCATTATCGAAAGTTAAAAAAATAGTGGCAAAATAGAAAATGATGTCAATATTTGTGGAATCAGTAAATTAAATGAAGTTATTAAGATATAAGAACTTATTGGGGCCAGTGTTTTGGTGTTTTAGGCAAAACTGCCACCTGCAATGCCAGCATCCATATGGGTGTTGATTCGAATACCAGCTGTTTCACTTCCCATCCAGCTCCCTGCTAATGGCCTGAGAAAAGTTGTAGGAGATGGTCCAAGGCCGGCGCCGCAGCTCAATAGGCTACTCCTCTGCCTGAGGCTCCGGCACACCGGGTTCTATTCTCGGTCGGGGCGCCGGATTCTGTCCTGGTTGCCCCTCTTCCAGTCCAGCTCTCTGCTGTGGTCCGGGAGTGCAGTGGAGGATGGCCCAGGTCCTTGGGCCCTGCACCTACATGGGAGACCAGGAGAAGCACCTGGCTCCTGGCTTCGGATCAGTGTGGTGCAGCGGCCATTGGAGGGTGAACCAACTGCAAAAAGAAGACCTTTCTCTCTCTTTCTCGCTCTCTCTCTCACTGTTCACTTTGCTTGTCAAAAAAAAAAAAAAAAAAAAAATGGTCCAAGTGCTTGGGCCCCTGTATCCAAGTGAGAGACATGGAAGAATCTCCTAGCTCCTGCCCTTGACCTGGCCCACACCAGCAAATGGAAGATCTCTTTGTCTCTGTATCCTCTGTCTCTCCCTCTTTCTCTGCAACTTTGATTTTTGAATAATTAAATTAATCTTTTAAAACAGAATGTTTTATTCAAAGATTGTTTAAAGTGTCATTGACAATGAGGGACTTTAGATCAGTAAAATTCAATTGTTAGGATGTGATGCCATTGTTTCCAGTGGGTGACAGACCAGTAGTGGAGGCCGGCGTTACAGCATAGCGAGTAAAGTCGCTGCCTGCAGTGCTGGCATCCCATACGGGTGCTGGTTCAAGACCTGGCTACTCCACTTCCAACCCAGATCTCTGCTATGGCCTGATAAAGCAGTGGAAGATGGCCCAAGTCCTTTGGCCCCCTGCACCTGCTTGGGAGACTTGGAGGAAACTCCTGGCTCCAGGCTTCAGATCAGCACACCTCCGGCCATTGTGGCCATCTGGGGAGTGAACCAGTGGATGCAAAACCTCTCTCTCTCTCTCTCTCTCTCTCTGCCTCTTCTTCTCTACTCTGACTTTCAAATAAATAAATAATCTTTTTTTTTTTAAAAAAAAGACCAATAGGAAAAAATTCACATTTGTCTGTGTAGTATGTAAATACCAATTATTCTCTACAGTACTTGGAGTGCTCTATTTCATTCTACTTACTGTTAAATCACTTTTTTACTGTTCAATTTTCATTATTCTCTGATTTTAAATCTATTGAATATAAGAAAGTACAGTGCTGAGTATCTGAGCTGTACTTTCTTACCACCATGCCCTTTCTTTTTTTTTTCTAATGCTCTTTTCTCTAGGAATGCTTTCAATAGCAAATTGGTAGCATACAAAAAAGTCAAAAAGAGATGTCATAAAAATCCTATAACTGAAGAGGATCCAGGATGGCTGAATAGAAGCACTAGTATTTGCCTCCTCCTCCACAGAGAATAAAAACAGTGAATGGATAGCTGCATTACGATGCGAGAACCTGAGGGAGAACACAGGAACATTGCGAGGGACTTATGAGAATCCTGTAGGACACAGAGACTTGGGATGGCCGCATAGAGAGAGGAACGAAGCCAGTTTTCAACAGTGACCCCAGCCCCTCTCGCCCACAGGGTGGAGGAAGGGCAGGAATCTACATTATAAGGAGAAGGATGAACAGGTGAGCCTCAGCAGACACCATCTCCAAGGCATGACAATGCCACCCCTGGCTGCAGGGATCCACCAGAGTCACAGGCTCTGATTCTGCGAAGGGAAGTGCCTGGAATACTCATCATGACTTTACTTCAGAAAAAGAACTCTCATTGTTTTCTCTCAAGGTCCTGGAGCACAGGCTAAGGCAGTGTAGCATCATCTTGAGAGAGGAGTCACTGTTGTAATTCACACTGCCCTGAATATCACCACCAATGTGGTCCCAGACGGCAGCCTCACAAATCTAGACTCAGTAGTACTATTGTGACCCCAGGGTCCTAACCCATGTAGTGTCCTGTAATACAAGGGAGTGGTGGATCAACACAATGAGAGGATCGTGCCCACAGAACCCTATAAGCAGTGACATTTGTCCCTTGGACTTGGAGCCCACCCTCTGCCCCTTCCCCCTGCTACCCAAGACAGTGCTGCTACTGAAACACTAGTTTCTTTGCCAGGAATACAGATCCAGGGCATGTATGAGCAGTATGCTGGAGTCAGGGGTCGAGCAGCGAGTTGAATCCAGGGGATCTTAATCAGTGGAGACTTAACCAGTGTCTTGGTTAAAATGCCTGCCTTATACTTCTCCACATGTCTTCAATATGGGGGAAAAGCAGTGGAAGATGGCCCAAGTCTTTGGGCCCCTGCACACGTATGGGAGACCTGGAAGCTCCTGACTCCTGGCTTCCAATCAGCCCAGCCCCAGCCACTCTAGCCGTTTGGGTAGTGAACCAGCAGATAGAAGATCTCTCTCTCTGTCTCTCTCTCTGTCTCTCTCTTTAACTCTGTCTCTCAAATAAATAAATAAATAAATAATCTTAAAAACTAACAGACACATACACTAATGAAACAGCTTAGAGATACCAGTAATGATTCCAAGCACATGTACAGCCAACTGATTCTTGCCAGAAGTTTAAAAACATGTGCTAGCATAAGGATAGCTTTTTCAATAAGTGGTGCTGGGGAAAATGGATATTCATATGCAGAACATTAAAACTTGGTACTCACCACCCCCTACAAAAATAAACTCCAAGATCTAAACATAAGGCATGAAACTAGCGGGGGGCACTTTAAAACACTGAAAGAAGCAATGATTTCTAGATGAGATCCCCAAAACACAGCCAGCAAAAAATAAATAAATAAATAAATAAACAAAATAAATGAGTTAAGATCAAATTAAGACGCTCCTGCCTAGAAAACAAAACAATCAATGTGGTGAAGAGACAGCCTACAAAAGGGGGAAAATGGGAACTATTAATATGACAAGGAATCATGTCCAGGTATATACAAGGAACAAAAAATATTCTATAAAAACAGCCTAATTTTACAAATCAGCAAAATGATACAAATATACATTTCCTTTTTTAAAAAAAATTATTTATTTACTTAAGAGGTATAATTACAGATAGTGAGAAGAAGAGACAGAGAGAAAGTTCTTCACTCCCCAAATGGCTACAGCGGCCAGAACTGTGCCAATCTGAAGTCAGGGGCCAGAAGCTTCTTCTGGGTCTCCAACATGCATGCAGGGGCCCAAGCACTTGGGCTATCTTCCACTATTTCCCCAGGCCACAGCAGAGAGCTGGATAGAAAGAGGAGCAGCCAGGACTAGAACCAGCACCCATATGGGATGCCAGCGCCACAGGTGGAGGATTAACCTACTGCGCCACAGTGTTGGACCCAAATACACATTCCTTAAAAGAAGAAATTCAAAATTTATGAAAAGCTGCTCAACATCATTAGCCAGCCATCAGGAAAATGCAAATTTACAATTTATTCTTCCTATTAGCAGGCATATCTTTTCATGGTCACACCATTGCAACCTTAGAAATTTTTATGAGGTGCAAGGTTCCTGAATTGAAAGCAATGCATACTGGATGAAGCAATGCAAAGCATTTGTACAGAGATAGACAACAAAGTGAGTTAGAAAAAGACTACACCATATTTAAGGGAACAGTTCAAGTCAAGTTTTAGTAAAGTTAATGGCTACCTCTGTACATCATATTTCTTTGTGCACCCTTATGCAGAGTTTTCATAGTGGCTACTCTAGTTATATTTTCTTTATTTTTTTAGAAAATTCTATGGAATTAGGTATTTTATTGTTGGATCTACAAAAAAATATGTCACTTATTCCCCCCTCATTTTCTACGCATGAGCTAAGTCTGGTTAAAATTTGTTTTTATTTTTTTGTTTTTATTTTTGTTTTTATTTATTTTTATTTTTGACAGACAGACTGGACAGTGAGAGAGAGAGACAGAGAGAAAGGTCTTCCTTTGCCGTTGGTTCACCCTCCAATGGCCGCCGTGGTTGGCGCACTGTGGCCGGCGCATCGCGCTGATCCGAAGGCAGGAGCCAGGTGCTTCTCCTGGTCTCCCATGGGGTGCAGGGCCCAAGCACTTGGGCCATCCTCCTCTGCACTCCTGGGCCATAGCAGAGGGCTGGCCTGGAAGAGGGGCAACCGGGACAGAATCCGGCGCCCTGACCGGGACTAGAACCCGGTGTGCCAGCGCCACAAGGCGGAGGATTAGCCTAGTGAGCCGCGGTGGCGGCCAAAAATTTGTTTTTAAAGATATATTTTATCTGTGGAGATAATTACATGTAACGATTCAAATATCAAATCTCAATGTCACAGATAAACTGTTTTATTTTTCTGATTGAATGTTCATTGACAATCTTTTTTCTGTCCATACTCAAAAAGAAACCCTGACTATGTTACACCAACTCCAATATCCTTCAATCTTCTTTCTTAAGAGGAGGTTAAGGGTCCAGCACTGTGGCATAGCGTGTAAAGCCACCGCCTTCAGTGCCGGCATCACATATGGGCGCTGGTTTGAATCCTGGCTGCTCTACTTTCAATTCAGCTCTTTGCTATGGCCTGAGAAAGCAGTAGAAGATGGCCCAAGTCCTTGGGCCCCCGCACCCATGTGGGAGATCTGGAGGAAGCCCTTGGCTCCTGGCTTCGGATCAGCACAGCCCCAGCCATTGTGGTCAATTGGGGAGTGAACGAGCAGATGAAAGACCTCTCTCTCTCTTTTTTTTCTCTTTCTGCCTCTCCTCTGTGTAACTCTGACTTTGAAATAAAGAAATAATTCCTTAAAAAAAAAAGATGGGGTTAAGAACAAAGTTCTTAAGCTAGTCTCCAAGGCCACCTGTGTTTCAACCCATGTTGACCTTACTGACCCCATCTGGCTCCTCTTTGCAGGCCAACGTCATTGTAAGTTTTTAGTTTCTGTAATGATCAAGCCTCTCTGATAATATAGGCCTTCAGTGGATAGCAACTTGTTAGAAATGAAGATTCTTGAGTTCCATTCCTTATTGAAATGGAATCTGCATTACACAAGATGGACAGAAAATTTATAGACAGTAGAGTCTGTTTATAAAACACAAATCCAGTCCACTTCCCCAAAAGGTCCTTTGTATTTGTTTTGACTCTTTTCCTTCTTGTGACCTTGGCCTAATAAAATTGTTCATCTGGGAGCCTGAAGAGTGCATGAAGATGAGAACTTTACTTGAGATTGGTCCTAAAGGGAACCTGCACCTTTGGTCTTTTTTTAAAGATTGATTTATTTATTTGAAAGGCAGAGTCACAGAGACAGAATGCCCTCAAGAATTACAGCTGAACTACACTGAAACCAGGAGCCAGGAACTCCATCCAGCTCTCCTACCTGGGTGGCAGGAACTCAAGCTCTTGAGGCATCACCCACTGCTTCCCAGGTGCATTAGTAGAGAGCTGGATAGGAAGTAGAGTTTTCTGGACTTGAACCGGCACTCAACATAGGATGTCAGCATCACAAGCAGTGACATAACCTGTTGAACCACAATGCTTGTCCCATTTTTGTTCTTCTGAAAATTATATTTTAACTAGCTCAAACACTTAGAGCATCAGATTTTATATATAAATTGAAGTTTGCATAGAACCATCAAAAGTGTCACCTGTAATGGAAAATAATGACATCAAGCGTTTTAAGTCTAGAATTATCTGCAGTGATTTGATATTTATGATTCCAAAGTCTATAATACCCCATGGGATGATCTGGATTTCTCATACACATGCAAATAAACAATGCCCAGTTGAAGATCTTCACTTAGTCCTTTGGGGAATCCTTAGGCACTCTTTGGGGAATTTCATATATCCACACCTTCCTTTCCTGGAAAAAACACAGAGATGTACAATTTGTTGATGTTTGTGTTGAAAGCAAATTAATATAAATGACATTTTCCTGAGCATAGAAAACGAAGCCTCCAAAATGAACTGTGTGCAATGAATTGCTACTTGTCTTATCGACATTCCTGTGCTGGTGTATGATTTTCCTGCTTTAGAAAGCCTATTACTTTTAAAGTATCACCATAATTTCTTAGAAGATATTGGTAAGAGAAATTATTTCTATAATATTCATTATCCTTTATTAAAAGAAGTTAAAATTATTGTTCAGTTTATCATATTTTAGGTTAGGTTGATAATATGCCAGGAATGAGAAATAAAGAGTTAATAATCTTTTACATTTTTATATTAACGACTTAAATCTGGATAGCAAAATCTCATTAGGATGAATTATTTCCTGTAACACTGATTTATTATCTTGTTAACCATAATGACTCTCCAAATCCCAATGAACTAGAATGCTAAATGCTTTAAAACGGAGTTTAAAGGTTCAATTTATAACACTACTATATAAGAATTATTTCTGATGAATCTGATATAAGATCAATTTTATATAATCACATTTTCTCATTAAAACTTATATGGTCTATCAAGTAAATATTAACTCCTTGGAGGTGAGTATTGTGGCATAGCATTTGAGTCTCTGTTTGGGATGTCTGCTTCACATATCAAAGTGCCTAGTTTGGGCCCTGGCTACTACGCTTCTGATCCAGTTTTGCTGGTGCACATCCTGGGGAATGGAGGATGATGGACTTTGCGTGCTTGGGCCCTGCCCACCATGTGGGAGGCCCAGACTGAGGGCTATTATGGTTGTCTGGGGAGTCAACCAGCAGATGTCTGGAGGATCTTTCTCTCTGTGACTCTCTTTCTTTCTCCCCTTCTCTGTTTCTGACTTTTCCTGTCACTCTGCTTTTCAAATAAAAATAAATAAAAATTAAAAAATATATTAACTCCTTTATATGCTCCCTACATCTGATAATAAATTCTTTGTATTATATATATTTTTAATATATATTGCAAAAACACATTGCATATATATGACCCATAAATATATATGCATTTAAATTTTATGTAAGTACATACATTTCATTTATAATACCTATAGTAATATTAATTATGTACATATGCATGCGTGTGTATTTTGGAAATATGTAGAAAATGCCCTTCCCTTAACCTGTCCAACATTTATGATTTAAAAAAAATACTCATACACAAATCAAACTTTCAATTATTTTGTGATTTTGAATTTTATGAAAGGACGCTCATTCCATATAAAAGCCATGTGGCATTATTGACATTTGTTGTTTGTATTAGAATCCATCCAGTCTTTGACTCATTTTATTCTGCTAAAAAATGGAGAAAAACAAAACCTAGTGGAGAAGAGAAAATGCTCTCAGAAAAAAAAAAAAAAAGCAGCCAGAGATCTAGAGAATTAAGTTATAATTGAGAGGAAACAAAGATGACATCACTGTGTTATTCTGTCTACTTCTCTTTTCCCTCTTGTTTTATTTTCACCTACCCAAATTTGTGTTGCCAATTCTGTCTCTTTTCTCCTTTGGATATCTTCTATTCCTCATCTTTCACACGACTGCCCTTCTTTTTGAAAATTTTGCTTAAAATGTTCCATAGGAAAAAAAATTAAGTTAGTCTGTGTGCTGTAGACAAATGGCAGCTTCTCTCCACACTTCAGGTAGGACTGTAACATTTCTCTCATTGCTGTGCCATGTTCCCTCACTTCTTGCTATTTTCTGACCTTAGTTCGGTTACATAATGGATAGCGCTCTCTAAAACCACTAAAATTTTCTTCCTTATCACATTGAGTGATCTCTCTTTACTCTTTCTGCTCCGAGAGCATTTATTTTGAGAGTTGGCTTTGAACATCACTTCGTAATTCTTAATAATTTGTCTTTTCATATTCAAAACACTCAACTTACTATTTTCCTTTTTGCTTTTTTATTTGATCACTCTGCTCAGCACCCATTTCTTGTATTTCCTTTATCTCTTTTGGACATTCATGGTTTTGGATTTCAACAGAAAATGAATTTGTTGAATAGAAATGGACTATAACATAGAAATACTAGGGGAGTTGGCAAATACCACATATCTCCCTGATAGGTGACAACTAACTGAGCACCAAAAAGGAAACCTGTTAAAGTGAAATGAACACTATGAGAAACGGTGACTTGATCAGCTCTCGCCCTGACTGTTGATGAACAACTTAATATGTTATCCCTCTTAGTATTTTTTTTTGTTTGTTCTACTTAATACTTTTGGTTGAATACTGTAATCAATACACAATTCTTCTTAAGTGCTGAAACTTAACTGAAAAGTGATCGCTGTTAAATATAAGAGTGAGAATAAGAGAGGGAAGAGATGTGCAATTCGGGACATGCTCAAGCTGACTTGCCTCAAACGGTAGAGTTAGAAACATACCAGGGGATTCGAATTCAATCCCATCGAGGTGGCATGTACCAATGCCATCTCACTAGTCCCAGTGATCAATTTCTGTTCACAATTGATCATAATGATAGGACTAAGAACCAAAGGGATCACATAAACGAGAATAGTGTCTGAAAATACTAGCTGATAGAATAAAAAAGGAAGAGAACGATCCAACATGGGAAGTGAGATACACAGCAGACCCATAGAATGGCAGATGTCCTAAACAGCACTCTGGCCTCAGAATCAGCCCTTAAGGCATGCAGATCTGGCTGAAAAGCCCATGAGAATATTTCAGGCATGGAAAGCCAAGACACTCTGGGGGAAAAAAAAAACTAAATGAAAGATCTCCATGAGTGAGATCCCAGTGGAAAGAACGGGTCATCAAAGAAGGAGGTACCTTTCTCTGAAGGGAGGAGAGAACTTCCACTTTGACCATGGCCTTGTCTAAATATGATCAGAGTCGGTGAACTCAGGGGGCTTCCATAGCCTTGGCAACTCATGACAAGAGCCTAGGGTGATTACTGATGCCATAAACAAGAGTGTCAATTTGTTAAGTCAACAACAGGAGTCACTGTGCACTTACTCCTCATGTAGGATCTTTGTCCTTAGTGTGCTGTACATTGAGATTTAATGCTATAACTAGTACTCAAACAGTATTTTTCACTTTATGTTTCTGTGTGGGAGCAAACTGTTGAAATCTTTACTTAATGTATGCTAAACTGATCTTCTGTATATAAAGAGAACTGAAAATGAATCTTGGTGTGAATGGAAGGGGAGAGGGAGTGGGAAAGGGGAGGGTTGCGGGTGGGAGGGACGTTATGGGGGGAAGCCATTGTAATCCATAAGCTGTACTTTGGAAATTTATATTCATTAAATAAAAGTTAAAAAAAAATTAATTAAAGGGCAAAAAAAAAAAAAAGAAAATGAAAAAAAAATGCTAGGGGAGTTGGGTAAATCATCTAGCAACGATGGTGGGAACAAGGGACAGCTTTGTGGCTTGAAAGGTTAAGCCTCCTCTTTCAATCCCTGCATCTTATATGGCTGCTGGTTTGAGTTCCGGCTGCTGCACTTCAGATCCAGCTCCTTGTTAATCCACCTGGAAAGGCAGCAGACGATGGCCAGGTCCTTGCGGCCTCTGCACCTTCAAGGGAGACCCAGATGAAGATCCTGGTTCCTGGATTCAGATCAGCCCAGGCCTGGCCATTGTGGCTATTTGGGGATTAAAGCAGCTGATGGAAGATTCTCTCTCTCTGTAACTCTGCCTTTCAAATAAATAAATTAAATCTTTTAAAAAATGATGATAAAAGAAAGAAGCAAGAAAGCCAGTCAACATGCAGTGTTATGTCCCAACAGTAGCTCAACAAACGCTTTATTGCTGTTGAATCCAGGTGACACAACTCACACTGGCAATACCTTGTTGCATATGCAGGAAATGTGCTGCAATCTTAATATGTTTCTCTTGGTAACCTTGGCAACTAAAAAGATTTTTTTGTCCATGAATGTTTACCTACAACTCTTTTTATCCCAAAATAGGTTGGGTGGGTTTGATTGGATAAATCTAGTTCAAATCCTCTTTCTGCTTCCAAAATTCATATTATAGAAAGTGGATCAGATATTGGTCACCTAATACTTTTTAAAAAATATTTATTTACTTTTATTTGAAAGGCAGAGTAATAGACAGAGAGAAGGAGAGCCAGGGAGGGAGATCTTCTATCCGCTGATTCACTCACCAAAGGGCCACAATAGCTGGAAATGGGCCAATGCAAAGCCAGGAGCCAGGAGCCAGGAGCCTCCTCTGGTTCTCCCATGTGGGTGCAAAGGCCCAAGCACTTGGGCCATCTTCTGTTGCTTTTCCAGGCCATTAGCAGGGTGCTGCATTGGAAGTGGAGCAGCTGGGACTCAAACCAGCACACATATGGGATGCCACCACAAGTGGCTGCTTAACCTACTGTGCCACAGTGCTGGCCCCACCTAATAACCTTAAATGACATCCATACCTTTTGTAACTTCCTCAGGTTTTTACCTTAACTTGTTCTTATCTTTGTGTACTCACCAAGTGATAGGTCATCAAAGACTATTCCCTCAATTATCCCAATGACTCCCAAGCCCTTGTTGCTATTATTCTAGTAGTATTATAGTACCAAGTGTTGGAATATTAAAGATGTTCATGAATAAGGTCGAAGTCAGCGAACTCAAGAGGCTTCCATAGATTTGGAAACTCATGACTAGAGCCTAGGAAGATTACTGACGCCATAAACAAGAGTGTCAAATTGTTAAGTCAACAACAGGAGTCACTGTGTACTTAACTCCTCATGTGGGATCTCTGTCCTTAATGTGTCGTCCAATGTGAATCAATGCTATAACTAGTACTGAAACAGTATTTTACACTTTATGTTCTATGTGGCTGCAAACTGATGAAATCTTTACTTAATATTCTAAATCGATCTTCTGTATATAAAGATAATTGAAAATGAATCTTGATGTGAATGGAATGGGAGAGGGAGCGGGAGATGGGAGGGGTGAGGGTGGGAGGGAAATTATAGGGAGGAAAAAGCCATTGTAATCCATAAACTGTACTTTGGAAAATTATATTTACTAAATAAAAGTTAAAAAAAAAAGATGCTCATGCTACAAACTTGTCAATGGATCTGAGTTCTTGATTTCAATCTTGTATGACTATCTACCTAATAAGCAAGTGGCTGCTCTCATCTTTACTACTATGTCACATCGAACATGTGACTGAGTCCTAGTGACTACATTCTGCAGAATCTATTTTTTCATCCTCCTCATCACTCCTAGCATCGTGTTATACATAGATGAGGCACTTTACATGTATTTCAATCACCTGGAGAAAATTTTAAAAAGGTTTTTGTAGTTGAAATAATTGCATTTACTTGAATTTTTTGATTCCTCCAAAACAATTTCCAGTATCACTAAATAAAATTAAAAATACACTGTGATAAGATTATGATTTTCTGTCAAGCCCTTCTCCAGTATAAATGCTATAAATACTAGTAAACACTTTTTTCATTTTCATTTTATTTCAGGAGATAATCAGTGAGGACATGGACAAGAAAAATGCAACTTTGCTGACAGAATTTATTCTTACAGGACTTACCTATCAACCTCAGTGGAAAATCCCTCTGTTCCTGGGGTTCTTGCTGATCTATCTCCTGACTATTTTTGGGAACCTGGGACTTATTGCTCTCATCTGGAGTGACTCTCACCTTCATATCCCTATGTATTTGTTCCTTGGGAGTTTAGCTTTTGTTGATGCTTGGATTTCATCTACGGTGACTCCAAAGATGTTGGTCAACTTGTTAGCCAAGAGTAAGATGATATCTCTCTCTGAATGTATGATACAATTTCTTTCCTTTGCATTTGGTGGAACTACAGAATGTTTCCTCTTGGCAACAATGGCATATGATCGCTTTGTAGCCATATGCAAACCATTGCTTTATCCAATGATTATGACAAATAGACTATGCATTCGGCTAATAGCCTTGTCATTTGTAAGTGGTTTTGTTCATGCTTTAATTCATGAAGGGTTTTTATTCCGATTGACCTTCTGTCATTCCAACATATTACATCACTTCTACTGTGACATTATTCCTTTATTTAAGATTTCCTGTACTGATCCTTCCATTAATTTTCTAATGGTTTTCATTTTGTCTGGTTCAATTCAGGTGTTCACCATTGTGACTGTTCTTGTCTCTTATACATTTATTCTCTCTACAGTCCTAAAAAAGAAGTCTGAAAAGAGCATGAGGAAGGCCTTCTCCACCTGTGGAGCCCACCTCTTGTCTGTCTCTTTGTACTTTGGCCCTCTTCTCTTCATGTATGTGTGTCCTGCATCTCAACAAGCAGATGATCAAGATATGATGGACTCTTTATTTTATACAATCATAATTCCTGTGTTAAATCCAATTATCTACAGTCTGAGAAATAAGAAAGTCATAGCCTCACTGTCACAAATATTACATAGATACATACACTAGAATCTCTTTTTAGTATTGTCACAGGACTTTCATTATTAGATGTGGCTTCAGGTAAGAATTCAAAGTTTTTATAATTACAATTACCCTCAAAGTTTAATAGCTTAGTTATTATAATAAATGAACTATTTAAAATATTGGTATTTTTAATTTGAAAAACACAAGGAATGTTAATCAAGTGTTTAGGTAGTCCTAGAATAATTATATAGGAAAACATTTACTATTTTATATGGTCCCTAGTATGGCTTTACTAATACACTAAATGCTAAAATTGCATATTTCTTATAAAAAATGTGATTAGAATATAGAAAACAGCTTACGGGGTTGGAGGGGATGGAGCCTCATATCACACTTAGTCCATTTTGGTGGCATTCGTGTGTGGTTGAGCAAATGGAGACCCTGAGAAATCTACTAGCCCTTTAAATATTTTTTTTTTTGGACAGGCAGAGTGCACAGTGAGAGAGAGAGACAGAGAGAAAGGTCTTCCTTTTGCCGTTGGTTCACCCTCCAATGGCCGCCGCGGCCGGCGCACCGCGCTGATCCGATGGCAGGAGCCAGGTACTTCTCCTGGTCTCCCATGTGGTGCAGGGCCCAAGCACTTGGGCCATCCTCCACTGCACTCCCTGGCCACAGCAGAGAGCTGGCCTGGAAGAGGGGCAACTGGGACAGAATCCGGCACCTCGACCAGGACTAGAACCCGGTGTGCCGGCGCTGCAAGGCGGAGGATTAGCCTAGTGAGCCACGGCGCCGGCCAGCTTTAAATATTTTTTACCCTGACTTGTTGGAAATTTTTTATTCTCTTATAGGAATTCTACTCCCAAACCATTTAGAGAAATAAACAGAAATGTAAATGTAATCTTAGAAAAAATGAGACAGTGAAAGCAGGGCCAAATTGTTAAGAGGACACCCTTAGCTCAGTATATGAGTAATGAGAAGAGATAAGTTTCCATTTTTGTTTATGATGCCTTCAAAGGCTTTTCCTTCTGCATTTGTATGATATTAGGGAATGTGGGAACTACACTCACTTAAAGAAAACCTAACAGATAAGATTGAAGAATTAAATTAGTGTGGGGGCTGGCTCTGTGGCACAGTAGGTTAATCCTCTACCTGTGGCGCTGCCCCTCTTCAGTCCCAGCTCTCTGCTGTGGCCTGGGAAAGCAGTAGAGGATGGTCCAAGTACTTTTGCCCCTGCACCTGTGTGCGAGACTGGAGGAAGCACCTGGCTCCTGGCTTAGGATGGGCACAGCTCTGGCCGTTGCAGCCATCTGGGGAGTGAACCAACGGAAGGAAGACCTTTCTCTCTGTCTTTCCCTCTCTCTGTTGTAACTCTACCTCACAAATAAAATAAGTACAATCTTAAAATAAATAAATAAATAAATTAGTGTGAATATACAGAAGCAAACAAAAATAGCAAAATAGGAGGGAAATGGTCTGCTTTCCTAGAATTTAAGAAACATTAAGCTATTAAAAGAACTATTAATATCTCAGTATGTATTGGAATGTCTTGCTAAGAATAAGCGACTTTAAATGCATATTACCAAATATCAAATAGTGTTAAGATATAATATCATAATAGCCAGTAAGTGGCTGGGAAAGATATGAAAATGGAAAACGATAAAGAGTTTGGATGTTTAGTGTCACAAATTCCTTAAATGTTAACTTTCCTCACACTTCAAACTCTGTATATAATGGAGAATTTTCATTCATTTCCACCGCTGCCCTTCCTCTGAGCCCTGAAACACCATACACTTTTCTACTAATATGTGAGGACCTCAGTCACTCATCTGTGTATTTTGTAAAACTCTATAGTTACTTGCATCCTTCATCTTGTTTGTACATTCTTCCTAAATATTGCTGACGGATGATTCTCCAGAAACAAACCTTGGGTTCAATTACATCCTTCAGTAACTTTTAATGGACTATCATTTCTACTAGATGGTATCTAGATGTGAATATGTGTTTGGATATGTATGTTTGTTCATGTGAATGCATAGATTATATGATTTACATGATATCTTCAACTTGTGTTTGCTCATCCACAATTTAAAAAACCAAAACATTGATTAACTCTGGAGTCTCTTCACCTACATTTCTCTGAACAGAACCTGTGTTGTAGCTAAAATGAATTTCTGAAAACCTTCTAGGTACACTCAAGTACATGCTTTGGCTCATAGAGTTCTTGCCACAGAGAAGCCCCTGCTACTCCAACTTCTCCCTGATTCATGTACAACTGAAATAGTATTCCTTTTCAAGGTCTATCTCAAGTGCTCTGCCCTCCATGAAGCTTTGCCATATTAGCTGGAAGAGGAGAGGAATGTTCACTTATTGGAAATAATTAGCAATTTATTGGTGCTTCTTAATTTATACTTACCTTGTGTAGAACTTAGTCTAAAAGATCTTTTAAATTATGACTTAAGGGACAGGTATTTGATACTGCTGTTAAGATGCCCACATTCCTTATTGGAATGCCCAGGTTATTCCAGTTTCCTGCTAATACACACCCTAGGAGACAGAAGAAGATAGTTCAAGTGCCTGGGTTCCTGCCGCCCACATGGTTCACTGGGATTAAATTCTGGAATCCTACTTTTGGCCTGGTCCAGATCCAGCCATTTTGGTATTTGGGGAGTGAACTAACAGATGGAAACTCAATCTTTCTCTCTTTCATAAAATAAAATAATATAAAATTTTACAGTCCTATTATTTATTTATCTTGCAATGGGCAACCTGGTGGTTCATACATGTAATGCCTTAAATAAATATTTGTGAAGTATTTTTGAAATTAAATAGACTCTGCTGGTGCTGTGGCACAGTGGGTTAAAGCCCTGGCCTGAAGTGCTAGCATCCCATATGGGAGCTGGTTCTAGTCCCAGCTGCTCCTCTTCCGATCCATATCTCTGCTACGGCCTGGGAAAGGAGTAGAAGACGGCCCAAGTCCTTGGGCCCCTGCACCCACATGGGAGACCCGGAAGAAGCTCCTGACTTCGGATTGGTGCAGCTCCGGCCGTTGTGGCCATCTGGGGAGTGAACCGTTGGATGGAAGACCTCTCTCTCTGTCTCTACCTCTCTCTGTAACTCTGTCTTTCAAATAAATAAAATAAAGCTTTTTAAAAAAAGAAGTTAAATAGACTCTGTCAGCACAAATATATAGAAAGCAGTAAGAGTGTATTATTCCTCTTTTTCAATCTGGAAATAAACTAAAGATTAATGGATCTGGAAAGGCTACTGCACATCAGCTCACCTTAAGTTTCGTTGATAACAATGGAAAGTATCATAACCTAAGGTGCATTATTATTGCTCTTCTTTAAACTAGGATTAACTCTTTGTAAGGACTGTGAAAAAATTAGAAGAAATTATTTAATCTTTATAGTTAAAGGGAATAAAATATTTGTGTTTCTAGCAAATATCATTATTCTGTGTTTGCAGAGGCCCATTCAAAAACCAGACCAAATTTCTGCACTCCTGTTATCTGAAGGATATACTTTAAGTCCCAGGAAAGAGACTGTTTCAAAATTCAGCTGCTTTCACTATTCCTTCCCCGAGAATACATAGTACTAGATGTGTCCACAGTCCGTTAGTTTCAACTGCTATGTAATATTCTCATTGTTCTAATGGTTTCTTGTCAATTATCTAGATTTTTGCTTTGTTTGTTCACTGTTCGCATCTAAACACTAGACCAGTAATATTTATGTAAACAATGGGCATCTATTTCTTTTGATAATGTAAAGGTATGCTTCCCCAGTTGTTATTTCCCTTGTAAGAGAAGACATATTAAACCATGGTCCTATAGAAAGGTGAGTATAACTGGTAACGTCTTACTTCAAGATGGGTGAGGTTAAAGAAAGTAAGCGGGACTGTCAGAAATCATGACTTCTCCTCCAGCCCTCTCCTTTGCAAATCTAGTGCACAGATTGCTCTGGTTTATCCTTCAATCAAGCTTCCACTACCTTACATCTTCCAGAAGTTCACTAAAATCTCCAGTCCATTGAGATGATCCCATTGTCATTTTTATTATATATACATATATATATACACACACACACATATATATATAATCCTTTGTGCAATCATTTTACCATTTATTCAGACATTGTGAAAGTGGTTAAATATGCATCTGTGAAATCCCATATTCTACTGATCCTTTTAAAGAACTATGAAAATATATATGTATTATTTATTAGATATTTACTTGAAAGGGATTATATCACATACACAGGTCATCTGGTTGTCAGAACTATGGTTCATGTTGGATTAAAGCCACCCCCCACAGAAATACTTAAAATAACAGTAAAAAACTCTTTATCATGAAGGTGTATCCATAACTTTACTTGTACATTTAAAAGAATGTGTAGTTCCTCTCTCTTTATATACATGTATATACATTATTTTTTACATCACACAATGCTTCCTGCTTTGCATGGGATTACTGGCAAAATTACCCTATGTTGTGCTCAAAGAAACAAAATAATGAGGATTTAAGTAAAAATACAAATGATATGGAAAACCAGAAACACTTTTATCAAATTTCAAGTTGTGGGGAATAGCTATAGCAGAATATGTATATTAGATAAATACGACAATGTCTCTGATCTAGGCTTTTGTTTGGTTCTTTTAAATAGTATGTTTCAGACTTTAATGGAAGCCATAATTGCCTGGAAAGCTGTGAAAACACAGATCACTCTGCTCCATCCTTTCAGTGATACTGATTTGGGAGTACACTTATCGAAATACTTTTTAAAAATAATCAGTGAAACAAATTTAAAAAATTTATATAAGGTGAACAAATTTTGTGTACTTTATATATGTACAGATTTAAGAGCATAATGAAACTTCTGACCCTACCCTCCTTCCTGACCACATTCCCACCTTCCCCTTTTTCCTTTCTCCTTTTTCCTTTTAATTTTTACAGTGACATTTTCAGTTTATTTTATAATCACAATCTTAATCCTCTGCTAAATAAAGAATGTTACAAATAGTAAGTTAAAACAACACTGTTCCTCAAGAGTATTGGCATGGGCTATAAACAGTAATCAAATCTCAAAATGTTAATTTTGCTCACACACATTATATTTTTTGTATCCTGTATATTATATCAAGTTACAGAATCAAGTCCAAGTGATGTGTTGCTATAGCCCATTGCTGTAATAATACAATGTATTCATCGTCTGGAGAGGAACTTTGTAAGCGATAAATCTCAGGGAATTGTGTTCCAGCTGCTTCTTGACACCCCCTTCTTTCCCTCTAGGTAGTTTGCACAGCCACCTAGACCTGCTGCAGAGACTTCTCTTATCTTGATCTTCACTCAGAACTAACATCTTTCTGGATCACTTGTTAAATGGACAAGAGTCTATGCCCCCTTATGAGGAAAATATTATTTATGCAATGCAAACAGCTAACTTACTTTGTACCTCTTTCTAGTCTGCAGGAGGGACTACATAGGATAACTTATCCATAACTTTAAAATGGATAATTCAACACACACCACATCATTGAGTCCTTAGAAATGCACTAAGCTAGAAAGCCCATACATTTTTGTTAAACTTATTTTCAACTCTCTGCCTTGGCAAGCTGTGTATTGCATCTTTGTGTAATGAGGAGAGGGGAGCAATGTGCCCTTGCTTTGTGGAACTAAGTGGGTAACCCGCCACCTCCAGTTCTCCAGGATGGACTCAAAGTTAGAGGGGTCCATGGATTTGTCCCTCTGACAAAACCCACCAGTGACACATGGGCTTCAGGGTCTCCATACAACTTACTAAGATGGCTCTTTCTCCCTACCAGTCACCAGGCACCTTCATGGGGTAGGGGAGGAAAGGCATGTGGTCTTCCTTCACAGGGTCATGGACACTCAGGCCCCTGACAGTACTTCAGGCCGGACTCAGGTCAGTGGGGCCCGTGAGGTTCTCGTTCAGACAGTGTTAGAGAGCAGCACCTATGGTGTGCAGGCTGCTATCCCTTGGGAACAAAGTTCCTCCTCTGTTCTTCTGGTACATTTCTATGGTCAAATCCAGCACAACATTTCCCTATTTAGCCATCTTGGATTTTCCTATTGAGTTTTGAGTTTCTGACTTTGGCCTGGCCCAGCCCTAGTTGTTGTAGACTTTTGGGATGTAAACCAGCAGATGAAAGATTTCCTTCCCCTGCCTTGTCCCTCTGCCTTTAAAATACAAAATGAAAATAAATAAATAAAAACTAAAATAAAACATTTAAATTTTTTTTTGACAGGCAGAGTGGACAGTGAGAGAGAGAGACAGAGAGAAAGGTCTTCCTTTGCCGTTGATTCACCCTCCAATGGCCGCCGCAGCCGGCGCGCTGAGGCCGGTGCACCGCGCTGATCCGATGGCAGGAGCCAGGAGCCAGGTGCTTTTCCTGGTCTCCCATGGGGTGCAGGGCCCAAGCACCTGGGCCATCCTCCACTGCACTCCCTGGCCATAGCAGAGGGCTGGCCTGGAAGAGGGGCAACCGGGACAGAATCCGGCGCCCCGACCGGGACTAGAACCTTGTGTGCCGGCGCCGCTAGGCGGAGGATTAGCCTAGTGAGCCGCGGCGCTGGCCTAAAACATTTAAATTTAAAAATAAGCAAGTAAATCTACTTCAAACCTCATGATTTCAACACTCCATGGGCTGAATTCTCTCACTGTTTGCTAGAACATTTATTTCCATGTTTGGCTCTGTGCCTCACTTTGTCCTTCAGGGTCACTATCTTTCCACTCTTTTTATTCTCAACACTCTACTTTCCCATTTCTCTCTGGCTCAATATGTTTTTCTAATCATTCTCTCGCAGTTTATTTATTGTTCTTAGGTACCTTCAGACTTGAATAGCATGATTTTCTTTTGAAAAACTATTTTAGATTACAATTTAAAAGTCTTATTTCTTTTTTTCGATGCCTTGGAGGGTGTAGCAGAGTGTATTATGGAAATTTTAAGAAACACTTGTGAAATTGAAATGCATCTGAAAGCAAAAATGTAGACTACAGGAGTGTCTCATTCTTTTTAAATCCTGAAATGAATCCAGGGTGATAATGACCTCTGGCACTGTATCACACACTCAGTGAGAAACATTCTCATTCTTCTTTACTTTAGTCCTCCTTCTAATATTTTCCAGGTAAAATTTCTCCTCAGATTTCAACTTAAATTGGTATATGTCTGGTTTTGAGCTGCCGTTTGCATAAGGATAAGAATTTTGCTTTGAAAATTTAGGCATTGGCTTGACTAAAGTCGAGTTTTTCTCAGACAAGACTATATTAATTGAAGCCCATAAAACATAAAATTTTATATATAAACTGAAGTTTACATAAACAAAACATGCCAGAGGCATCATCTATGATGGAGAAGAAGTAGATTACAGAGCTATTATAATTGTTAAGGCTAGAACTGTCTAGAATGAGTTAATGTTTTTGATTACCAAGTCTGTAATGTCCTGTGGGAAAATCTGGAGTTATTTCTGTCCAAATTCACAGTACCCAGTAGCAAAACTTCAGCTTGTCCTACAGGGGATAAGTCCTCTAGTGCTCTTAAGAGAACTTCAGATCTCCAGTCCTTCTACTTCTGAGAAAAGCACATGCTTACACAACCGGTTGACTCTTGTGTGCACACAAATTAATATAAACAACATTTTTTTGGAGATTGGGAAACTAAACCCCTGAAAAGAATCAATAGGAAAAGAATTGCCACTTTTACTGTTGTCAATCCTTTCTTATTTTATTTTTTTCTGTTTTAGGAAGTCTGCTATTTTTAAAGGACTACACATTTTTTTCAGTAACTGGGTAAGACAGAAATGATTTACACATTTTCATTTGCATATAAAAGATGAAAATACTTCGAATTTATAGCAATTTAGATAACATAACAGCCAAGTGAGAAGAGGAAAATAGCACTTTACCTTCATATTTTACTGTGTGTCTAAAATTTGGGTAAACAAATAATTGTAAGATTGATTTATTCCCTTTAACAATGTTTTATTTGCATGTTTTACTAAAAACAATGACTGTATAAGATTTAGTGATTTAGAGCTGCGAGCAACGTGAAACTAGGTTTCAAGATTCAAAACACAATGATTCTTAAATAAGAAATCTCTGTTGATTGTTATAAAAGTTATATTCTGCTTTGTTAGTATTCTGATTAAAACTCTTAAACTGCCAATCAAATATTAACTCCTCACTCTCTTTTTTTTTTTTTTTTAATTTTTGACAGATAGAGTGGACAGTGAGAGAGGCAGAGAGAAAGGTCTTCCTTTTGCGGTTGGTTCACCCTCCAATGGCCGCCGTGGCTGGCGCAGCCCTCTGATCCGAAGGCAGGAGCCAGGTGCTTCTCCTGGTCTCCCATGGGGTGCAGGGCCCAAGCACTTGGGCCATCCTCCACTGCACTCCCAGGCCATAGCAGAGGGCTAGCCTGGAAGAGGGGCAACTGGGACAGAATCCGCCACCCCAACCGGGACTAGAACCGGGTGTGCTGGCGCCACAAGGCGGAGGATTAGCCTAGTGAGCCGCGGCGCCAGCCCTCCTCACCCTCTTCTTATGTGTCCAAATACTTTATGTATACTGCAGAAATATGTGAAAAATATTCATTCACCGCTCTTTCCAACACTTATGACCTAAGAACCCACAAACAAACTTAATTTTATAATTTTTACATATTCAATGATTTGGAATTACCTGGAGGGAATCCCATTCCAAATAAAAAATGCATGTAAAATGGAAATATTGGCATTGGTTATTTATATTGCCTTTTTAATTTCCTGTCTTTTGTCCAATGTTATTCTGCCAAAAACTCTGAAGAACCAAGTACTCTCAAGGTAAATGAGAGGATTTCTAAACAAAGTAAATTCCAATCACTGTAATAACAAAGAAAAAGCAACTCTTACCTTCTCGCTTGAGGGGACCCACATGATGTCTTGATAAAAAGGTACAAAGTAAAATGACTGATAAAATCAAGCAAATTAGCATATCCAGCATTTCTTATAGTTACCTTTCTCTGTTGTTGGTGGTGAAAGTACCTAAATTTAATCTCTTGGCAAATTACCAGTATGTAGCATAATATTATTAATTATTAATATTATATTGATATAATATTATACTATAATATACTAATTATATACTAATATATAATATTAAAATTATACTACAATATACTAACTATATACTAATATATAATATCAATATTAGTATAATATAATATACTAATATTAATTATAATATTATAGTGTTCATGGGGCCGGTGCTGTGGCTCACTTGGTTAATCCTCTGCCTGCGGCGCCAGCATCCCATATGGGTGCCGAGTTCTAGTCCCAGTTGTTCCTCTTCCAGTCCCACTCTCTGTTGTAGCCTGGGAAGGCAGTGGAGGATGGCCCAAGTGCTTGGGCCCCTGCACCAGCATGGGAGACCAGGAGGAAGCACCTGGCTCCTGGCTTTGGATTGGCGCAGCGCTGGCCGTAGCAGCCATTTGGGGAGTGAACCAATGGAAGGAAGACCTTTCTCTCTGTTTCTCTCTCTCACTGTCCTGCAACTCTACCTGTCAAAAAAAAAAAAAAGTGTTCAGCCAATGCTAGTATGTATATGCATTATGTATGTATGTATGTATGTATATGTTTATGTATGATTAATGCAAAAAAAAAGAAACAAATTTAAATCACATCTCGTTTATAAAGATTCCATGGGAAAAACTATTCTAAATGAGTGCCAAGACAACTTTAATGAATTCCAGGGGTAAGGCAAACATTTACAATAAAATCTCTGAGCCTTTCCCCTTATTTAGTATTGGATCATTCTCTGATATATCCTTTTCCCTCTTTGACTTTTTTGCTTCCCACTCATCTATATTTTCTCTATTTTTACTTCCTGCTTCTACATTCACTCAAACTTCCCTTTCCACTACTTTTGTCTCTATTCTCCTCTCCATTTTATCTAGTCTTCATTTCTCTTTGGAAACTTTTATTAAAATGAAAAATATATACATTTATCTACATGTTGTATACAAATGTCAAGAGTTCTTTGGATTATTTGGAATGATCTCTTTAATTATTTTAAAGAAAATGTAAAGTGGGTTTAGTGTGCTACTGATTTTATATCCACTATTAATTATCCTCCGACCCTGATTATAACACTTAAGAAAATAATGCTCTTACTAACATCACTAGAATGTCTTAATTTCCACACTGAAAGGTCTCTATTCGTTTCTTGCCTTACTAGAGTATTATCTTGGTCTTTGGTCCTATACTTCAATATGTTCTTAAATATCTTTCTGCTATATATGTCCATATTAACCATATTTCCAGCCTAGGATCACAAAATATTATTGAGATTATATGAATCAGCTTGAAATTTCAGCAGGAAGATAAGACAGTGACTTTCCATTATCATATCCCAATAGTAGTTCACCAAAGAAAGCTGTCACTGCTGTTTGACTCAGATGCCCAGTTCACACTCAGTGCTATTGTGGAAGAGGCATGCACATGCTTGACATCGCAAACTTCTGCCTCAGTTGCCATTTCTACCAAAATTCTCTTATTCTGTTTTGTTTTTGCCTCTCTCTCTCTCTCAACATATATATATTATATATATAATATCATTTGGGGAGAACGCAGGGGAGAGGTTGACTTCCCAAACCTCAATCAAGACCACTCACTTAGGAGCAAGGAAGATGTGAAAGTATTTCTATCTCTTTGACTCCCAGGGTAGATGGAAGCCTTGGTCCACTAAAAAGACTGTTTCAGAAAGGGGATCAAATGTGGCCACCTCATAAATAATAACCACATGATAATCTCTTCAATGTAACTTCTAGATTCACCTCACTTCTGTTCTTTGTGTGCACTTTCCACTGGGTAGGTCATTCGTAACTACGCCTGCAACTACTTTAGTGACACCCGTGTCATTATTCTGATTAGCATATAGCGGACCCACTCTTCTCAATATAATCTCACCTGGCAGTTGAGAGATTACTCTTCCTACAAATTTGACAATGAATCTTATTTCTCAGTCTCATTTTTTATGACTTGAGGAACATTCTGTTTTTCACTGACTATTTTTAAATATCTGATATATAAGAGAATCTTAGTGATTACACGTTCTAAATTCTTAATCTTTTTGCCAACCTCATCACACTGGATATCATATGACACATGGACTTGGCACTACACTTGGCACTTGGATCATCAAGGGCCATTTCAAAAATGCAGATTACAAAATCTCATTGACTCTATTTTTATCTTAATATCTCCCAATCTATATTTTGTCCAGAATTTTCCCTAGGCCATTGGGATGATTAATGTGATTCAGGAAAGTCTGGACAACAGTAATTCCTTCCCAATTAATATCCTAACTTCAGTTTCACTTCTGCATGTCATTTTGTGCACTCAAAAATTAATTTCAAGATTGCTTTTTCATATCACTTTCCATTTAAAACCTACTAGTATAAGCCTATAGTATAAGTAATAAAGTTCAATTTTCTTCACATGATATTTAATTCATTTTATAATTCAGGCCTCTGAATTATTTTCTTTTGACCCTGAGCAAGCTCTCAGGCAGAGAAATTCCAAAGGCAATCAATAATATTTTTTACAAATTTGAGACAAGTTTCAAAGCTCTTACTTTTTTTCTAAATATGTTAATTCTGTATATTTTAAATACAGAAGAAACTGAAACATGTTTCCATTTTCAGGCATCTCAAAAATATTTTCTTCTTTTATAGTGGTAATAAATAGAACTAGAGAGTATACCAATAAGACTATAATTCTATTTCAACTCTACTACTCTGATTTTTCTCTTTGTAAATCCTTATTGAATATCCTTTTACACTCTCTGCCTTTCATTTCAGGGGACATCCAGTGAGGACATGGAAAAGAAAAATTCAACCTTACTGGCAGAGTTTGTTCTCACGGGACTTACCTTTCAGTCACAGTGGAAAATCCCTGTCTTCCTGGGGTTCTTGCTGATCTATCTCCTCACCATCATGGGAAACCTGGGACTCATTGCTCTCATTTGGAGTGACCCTCACCTTCATATTCCCATGTACTTGTTCCTTGGGAGTTTAGCCTTGGTGGATACTTGGTTATCATCCACAGTGACTCCAAAGATACTGGTCAACTTGTTATCCAAGAGTAAGATAATATCTCTCTCAGAATGCATGATACAATTTTTTTCTTTTGCAATCAGTGCAACCACAGAATGTTTTCTGTTGGCAACAATGGCTTATGATCGCTATGTAGCCATATGCAAACCATTACTTTATCCAGTGATTATGGACAATGGACTATGCATTCGGCTGTTAGTCTTGTCATTTGGGGGTGGCTTTATTCATGCCTTAATTCATGAAAGTTTTCTATTGAGATTAACCTTCTGTCATTCCAACGTAGTATATCACTTTTATTGTGATATTATACCATTGTTAAAAATTTCTTGTACTGATCCTTCTGTTAATATTCTAATGCTTTTTATTTTCTCTGGTTCAATTCAGGTATTCACCATTGTAACAATTCTTGTCTCTTATACATTTATTCTCTTTGCAATCTTAAGAAAGAAATCTGAAAAGGGCTTAAGGAAAGCTTTCTCCACCTGTGGATCCCATCTCTTGTCTGTCTGTTTGTATTATGGTCCTCTTCTCTTCATGTATGTTCGCCCTACATCTTCAGACACAAATGATCAGGATATGATCTTCTCTCTGTTTTACACTGTCATAATTCCTGTGCTAAATCCAATTATCTACAGTCTGAGAAATAAGAAAGTCATAGACTCACTTTCCAAAAGTTTAAAGAGAAATGTATAGATCTCATACAAATATAGGGACCGGCACTGTGGCGTAGCAGGTTAAAGCCCTGGCCTGAAGTGCTGGCATCCCATATGGGCCTGTTCTAGTCCTGGCTGCTCCTCTTCCGATTCAGCTTTCTGCTATGGCCTGGGAAAGCAGTAGAAGATGGCCCAAGTCCTTGGGCCCCTGCATCCACGTGGGAGACCCGGAAGATGCTCCTGGCTCCTGGCTTCGGATTGGCACAGCTCCGGTTGTTGTGGCCATTTGGAGAGTGAACCATCAGATGGAAGACCTCTCTCTCTGTCTTCACCTCTCTCTGTAACTCTGTCTTTCAAATAAATCAAAATAAATCTTAAAAAAATATAGTACTTTTTTATTAAAACAATAATGATTGTAGAATGTTATTAAATTGTTAGTAAATTATTAGTAAATAATTAACTCTAAAATATTTATGTCAATTATTAAGGCATACAAGGAATTTTAATCAAGTTTATATAAAAAACAAAAATTGAAATTGAAACACGTTTAAACATTCAGAGGCTTATAAGTTGTTGCATTATAAATACATATCATGCTAAAATAGTACTGTTTCTCTCAAAAAACCCACTAAACTTGAATATGGTAATCCATTCAGCTAATAGTGATATAAAATTACTCAAGACTTACATTGTATTTTCCACATAGTTAGGGTAGTTTGGTGAGTAGGAAAATTCCAGAAAATTATACTAGCCATGAAAACATCTTTCATTTCACTTTATTTGGGTGAATTTCACTTCTTGGAGCAATTCAACTCACATAGGACTCTCACATGGGAAATAAGCAGAAGTTAGCATGCAATCAGGAATACAATGAGAAGCAATTTGAAATGGAGAAGACATAGCTAAACAGCGGGAAGGCATTCCAACCTCAGAGTACTTCTCTGAGCAAAGAGAGATGAGCAGACTCTCTTTCTCTTTGTTGCCTTCAAATGCCCTTCTGGCTGTGTTTGTTCAGGCCAATTGAAAAGCCTAATGAATTCTGAAAGCTGAAAGATTAAAGAATTTGGTAAGAGTAGCTCTAGAAAAAAATTGACAGCATTGGAAGGAAGTATGTTTTAGCTTACTAGGATTAAACTAAGAATGCTGTTAAAAGGAAAAGTAAATTAGTAAAAATAAAGATTATTGGATGGCACTGCGGCTCAATAGGCTAGTCCTCCGCCTGCGGCGCCAGCACACTGGGTTCTAGTCCCGGTCGGGGCGCTGGATTCTGTCCCAGTTGCCCCTGTTCCAGTGCAGCTCTCTGCTGTGGCCAGGGAGTGCAGTGGAGGATGGCCCAAGTGCTTGGGCCCTGCACCCCATGGGAGACCAGGAGAAGCACCCGGCTCCTGGCTTCGGATCAGCACAGTGCGCCGGCCGCAGCATGCCTGCTGCAGCGGCAACTGCAGGGAAGGAAGACCTTTCTCTCTGTCTCTCTCTCTCACTGCCCATTCTGCCTGTCAAAAAAAAAAAAAAAAAAAAAAAAAAAGATTATTTAGATATGTTTTGCACATGAGGGCTTTTAAATGAATATTCACAAAGTTCAAATAATGTGTATACGATATGACTTCAAAGTGGCTAGTGGGACTGGGAAAACCATTAAAATGAGCAAGAATTTGGATGTTTTGTGCCTGAAAGGTCCTTCATCATTTTTCTCCCTTTCTATATTTTTAAAATATGAGCATTCCATTTTCATCTGCCTGTGCTATTCACCCCTCATCACTGAAATCCAGGTACTTTTCTACAAATACACTGGGTCCCAAACTACTCACCTATCAGTTTTAAAAACTTACAGTTAGTCATCTTAATTATGTTTTTCTGCTTATATTAAGGTATTTAAAATTTTTTTTGGAAAATTAAATTAAAAGATGCTTCTTGTAATGCAGAAAATTTTTTTTGAAATCTACATGATTTTTTTCATAACATACATTTCCATGAACTCTTTGATGTTTCACTTTCATGAATAGATTTCCAAAATATTTTGCCAAAATAAACTTATTTTAAAATTTCATTGTCCATGAGCTTTTGAAATCCCTGGTAATCACTTCCTTCCCAAATATTGCTACCAGGTGATTCTTCATTAACCAATGAAATCATATCTGTCTTCAATAATATAATAGATTGTTGTTGATAGCAAATTATATGTGTGAATGGTGTATGTATCTGATCAGAATATTAACATATGCATGAGTTTATTTGTTCATTTGATCAGATTATGTGATATACATGTAGTATAATGCATTTATATAAATCATATAATTTTATCTATATTTATACAAATTGATATATTTATCATTTTCACCCTGCATATGCTTATGAGATCATTATTTGAAGTACTACCACTTGTTTCTCTTTTAGTTTGAGCTATCCCTTGACCTTAATTCTATGAAAAATCAGAAACTATCCTTACTAAAGCCACTATAGGGGCAGGCATTTGACATAGCTGTTAAAACATTATTCGATGGCTTCCACCCCATATCAGAGTACACCTCCATTTCTAATCCAACTTCCTGTGAGTCACCAGGCACCAGGTGATGACTCAAATACATGGGTCCCTGTGACCCATCTGGAAGACTTCAATTGAGTTATTATTTTCAATTTTAAATATAATTTTTCTTGTATATTTGAAATTTCAGGTCGCATTAATCAACAGGATATCTTCTTATCAGTAAAGACTCTACTGAGTGGAAAATTATTTAAAAGATTATACCCAGAAAACTTAAAATTAAAATAAAATAAATTCAATTAATTAAATTTTAAAAAGTTAAATAAAAAATCCAGTAGAATATTAGGTAGAATATTTACACAGAAACTCATAAAAAAGAAGGTAAATCCCAACAAATGCAATAATTTAAATTTGCCTCAAGACTATATCTTATTTCATTTATTTCAATAAACATTTTTACAGTCTCTCACTCTTAAAGGGCTAACACAAAGTCAAAAGAATGTGAAAATTGACTGAGTTTGTGTTTAACGATAAAGAATAAACTTGAAAATATGAGATGCTCTCTTGAACAGCTGAATCAATTTTATGGTTAACTTTTGTCATTTTCTTTTTATAAATATGCATAAATATATACATAAATGTACTCACTTATTTGTTGAATTACACACACACACACACAAAGACACACACCAAGGAATAAAAAATCATAAAAGGACTTTTTAAAAATGATTGTTTATTTGAAAGACAGAGTTACACAGAGAGAGAGTCAAAGAGATCTTCCATCCACTGGTTCACTCTCCAAATTGTGCAAATGGCTGGAGTTGGGCGAGTCCAAATCCAGGAGCCAAGAAGGAGCCTCTTCTGGGTTTCCCACATAAATACAGAGGACCAAGCACTTCGTCCATCCTCCACTGCTTTCCCAAACACATTAGCAGGGAACAGGATGAGAAGTTTAGCGTCTAGGATGTGAATTGATGCCCATATGTGATGCCAGCACTGCAGTACCAGCCATAATATAGTTAATCTTAAGAAATGAAAAATTTAACAGTAGTAAGTGTAAAAACAACTGTTCTTCAGGAGTATAGACAAGGGTTATAAGCAATAATCAAATCAATTTTTGTAGTCAATATATTACCATAAATCAGAGAAAACATTATTTGTTTTTGGGGGGACTAGTTTATTTCACTAAGCAAAATGATCTCAAACTGCATCTTGTGCCAAAAGACAGTATTGCATTATTTTTTAATGGCTGAGTAGTATACCATCACATATATATACCAAATTTTCTTGGTCAAGTCATCAGTTGATGGACATATGGCTTTGTTTCATATCCGAGCTATTGTGACTTGAACTGCTATAAACGTGGGGGTACAGAGGGGGAGTCCAAGAAGGCTGAATAACGAAAAGATATACTGACTTTGACCAGGGAAAGACAGCATAAGAAAAGCAGATCAAGTGTATTCCCAGGGGAGAATTGGAAGGAAGTTTGTCATGAAAATTCTATAGAAAGAAGATGGACTCCATGGAGCAGCATGGGAAGAGTGGACACATAGCAGTGAGAACACCATATATGACTCCCACAACCAGGGCCAGGAAGAGACAGCAACCTTTGAGAGCAAAGGTGAAAGCAGACTGAACAACTGGTCACTGGTTATACTGCATGAGAGATAACTTTGCAGACCACGCTGCCTTTGAGATCCTCCTAGAGCCCTAGTGGGGAGCAGGGTACCCACCTACTCCAATGAAGGAAAAGCACATTTCTTTTTCCCCATTTTCCCACAAGAGCACCAGCAACCAATGCAGAGAAGGAGCCATCTTGATACCTGTAGAGGCTGCAGCAGCTCTGATGTGTACAACTAGGGGATTTTACCAGAGGGAAAAATCCACATTTCCCACTGACTTTGAATCTGGCTGGGAGGGTTGACAAGGGGCTAAGCATCCATTTAGGATTGTGGGGTGCTCCCATCCTCTCAACCTATCATGTGCTCCAGGGCTCAAAATGTGAAGGCAGATCACCCACAAGCAGCTGGGTTCTGGGAATGTCTCTGTTCTCTCCGTGGATGGGACAGGCTCATGGGGCTGGGAGGGTATCATCTACACACAATAACTGTGAGAGCCTTGCCTGCTGTGGCTGTGGGAATTCTGAGACTGCACAATAGGGTGTGGTGTAGAGTTAGATCTCTGGGCAACCACTGTGTCTTTCATCAGAGGCTCAGAACGCCCTATCTAGGGTGGGTCATTGAAGAGAGTTCAGTGTTCACACTGAGAACTGTATAGGTCCTTTGTGCAGTGTGTGTGGGTAAGGGTTCTGTCCACTGTAGGCTAACCCTATTCATTGATCATCTTGGAAGAGAGGAGGTGAAGTTCTGATTATGCCAACAGGAATGATCATACCCTCTTCCCTCCTGACAGTAGAGAAATTCTACAACGTCCAACTTGATGTCACCCTGGATTCTCACCCCACCCTTGAACACGGTCCAGAGCTCCAAGGCCCCACCCAGCATATGCCTCTGAGTATGAGGCATAGTTCAAAGATAAAACCCATCAGTGGAGAAAACCAACAAATGTCTCCACAAATGCCTAAAAATAAACACAGACAAACAAGAAACTATAAGGAAGACAATATGACTTTGTCAAAGCAACACAACAACACTTCAGTATTAGAATGTGAGGACAGAGATTAATGAAAATCCTGAAAAGGAATTCACAGGAATAACCAGAATAATCATAGGATTACTCAAAAGCAATAAGAAGCAAATTCATTCATGAAAGAAATTCATGCATGACATTGATGAAAAATTTTCCCATGATTTAGAGGTTGTGAAGAGAAACTGAAATATTAAACATGTTCTGTTCCATATGTCAAATAAAAAACACACTGGAAAGCTTTAACACCAGATTTGGTGAGGCAGAAGACTATGCAAGCTAGAAGACAAACCTTTGGAAACACCTCAGTCAGACAGAAGGAGGAGGAGGAGAAGTAGGAGGACAATGTATTGGAAGGTCTATTCAGTCAAATAATAACAGAAAACTTCCCTAATTTGGAGAAAGAAAGGGAAATTGAAGTACAAGAAGCACATAGAACTCCTAATAGACATGACCAGAAAAGATCTTCACCAAGACACATTGTAGCCAAACTTTCAATAGTATAACATAAAGAAAAGATTCTAAAATGCACACAAGAGAAACACCAGATTACCTTCAAAGAATCACCAATTAGACTGAAAACTGATTTCTCATATTAATCCTACAAGCTAGGAGAGACGGGAGATAGTCCAAGTCTTAAAAAACTATCAACCCAGAATACTGTACTCTGCAGAGCTCTCATTTATGAATGAAGGTGAAATAAAGACCTTCCATAATAAAGTGAAATTGAGTGTCATCACTCATCCAGCCTTACCAAAAATGCTTAAGGATGTGCTAAAATACATAAACACAGAAAGACAGAAAGATAGTCATCATTACAAAATAATGTGAAGGCAGAAAACCTAGTAAAAGTACAAAGGAACACCAAAGAAAACAATAGGAATATTTATGGGAAAATGAAGGACCAAGTTGTTACTTGTCAATAGTTACCTTGAATGTAAATGGCCTAAATTCTCCACTTAACAGATACAGATTTTCTTAGTGAATTAAAAAACAATACCTGTCTATTTGCTCCCTGCAACAAACACAACTCACTAACAAAGATACATACAGACTGGAAGAGAAATGATGAGAAAAGGTTTTTCATACTAATGGAAAGCAAAAAAGAGCAGGAGTATCCATCCTATTATCAGGCAAAATATAGACTTTAATACAAAAATTGTTTAAAGAGACAAGACAAAAAGGGCATTATGTAATGATTTAGGGATCAATGCAATATTAAGATGTGACTGCAGTAAATGTATATGAACCAAATACCAGGGTGACTGGCAATTTAAACCAGATGTTCATGGGAGACATAGACACAAATACAATAATAATGGGGGACTTCAACACCACACTTTCTTCAAGGAACAGATAACTAGACAGAAAGTCAACAACAAATGAACAGCAGAGTTTATTGACACTATGGACCAATGGAGCTATGTGAAGGCTACAGAACATTTTATTCCACAGTTGAAGAATTTACATTCTTTTCATCAGTGCATGGAACTTTCTCTAAGATAGAACATATGTGGGGCCATAAAGCAAGTCTCAGCAAATTCAAAGAAACTGAAATCATACTATGTATCTTTTCTGAACACAAAGGCATGATGCTGGAAATTAATATTAGGAATCTCCAGAAAATATGGAAATACAGGGAGACCAAAGAACACACTCCTGAATGAACAATGGATCATAGAAGAAATGAAAAGGGAAATAAAAAAATTCCAGGAAATGAATGAAGATGACAATACAACATATAAAAACTTACGGAATACAGAAAAAGCAGTGTTAAGAGGGATGCTTATAACAATTAGTGCCTACATCAAGAAATTAAAAAGGCATCAAATAAGTTGTCAAAGCATCTCAAATACCTAGAAAACAAACAACACACCAAACCACAATTAGTGGGGGGGGGAGAAATAATTAAAATTATAGAAGAAATAAAATTAAAACAGCCCTCGCCCTGACTGTTGATGAACAACTTAATATGTTATCCCTCTAAGTATTTTTTGTTTGTTTGTTCTACTTAATACTTTTGGTTGAATACTGTAATCAATACACAATTCTTCTTAAGTGCTGAAACTTAACTGAAAAGTGATCGCTGTTAAATATAAGAGTGGGAATAAGAGAGGGAAGAGATGTGCAATTCGGGACATGCTCAAGCTGACTTGCCTCAAACGGTAGAGTTAGAAACATACCAGGGGATTCCAATTCAATCCCATTGAGGTGGCATGTACCAATGCCATCTCACTAGTCCCAGTGATCAATTTCTGTTCACAATTGATCATAATGATAGGACTAAGAACCAAAGGGATCACATAAACAAGACTAGTGTCTGCAAATACTAGCTGATAGAATCAAAAAGGGAGAGAATGATCCAACATGGGAAGTGAGATACACAGCAGACCCATAGAATGGAAGATGTCCTAAACAGCACTCTGGCCTCAGAATCAGCCCTTAAGGCATGTGGATCTTGCTGAAAAGCCCATGAGAATATTTCAGGCATGGAAAGCCAAGACACTCTGGGGGAAAAAAAAACTAAATGAAAGATCTCCACGAGTGAGATCCCAGTGGAAAGAACGGGTCATCAAAGAAGGAGGTACCTTTCTCTGAAGGGAGGAGAGAACTTCCACTTTGACCATGGCCTTGTCTAAATATGATCAGAGTCGGTGAACTCAGGGGGCTTCCATAGCCTTGGCAACTCATGACAAGAGCCTAGGGTGATTACTGATGCCATAAACAAGAGTGTCAATTTGTTAAGTCAACAACAGGAGTCACTGTGCACTTACTCCTCATGTAGGATCTCTGTCCTTAGTGTGCTGTACATTGTGATTTAATGCTATAACTAGTACTCAAACAGTATTTTTCACTTTATGTTTCTGTGTGGGAGCAAACTGTTGAAATCTTTACTTAATGTATGCTAAACTGATCTTCTGTATATAAAGAGAATCGAAAATGAATCTTGGTGTGAATGGAAGGGGAGAGGGAGTGGGAAAGGGGAGGGTTGCGGGTGGGAGGGATGTTATGTGGGGGAAGCCATTGTAATCCATAAGGTGTACTTTGGAAATTTATATTCATTAAATAAAAGTTAAAAAAATTTAAAACAAAAAATGCAAAAGATCAGTGTAATGAATAGCTGCTTTATGAAAAATTAAACAAAATTGATATACCATTGTCCAAGTTACTCCCTCCAAAGAGGGAGAAGACCCAAATCAATAAAGTCAGAGATGAAAAAGGACATATAATAATGGACACGATAGAAATAAAAAGAATAATCAGGAAATACTACAAAAACTGTATGCCAACATATTGGAAAAACTAAAAATGGATAGATTCCTAGACATATACAATCTACCAAAATTGAGTCATGAATACAGAAAAAACAAACAGACCACAAACTAAGATAGAGATTGAATCACTTATAAAGGCACTACCCCCAAACAAAAAGTCCAGGACCAGCTAGCTTCACTGCTTATACTACCAGAGTTTTAAAGAAGAACTAATTTCAATTCTGCTAAAATTATTCAAAATAATTGAAAGGGAGTGAATCTCCCCAAACTCCTTCTATAAGGCCAGTATCTCCTTAATTTCAAAACCAGAAAAATACACCGCAAAGGAAGAGAACTGCTGACCAATATCACTGATAAATATAGATGCAAAAACCCTCAACAAAATACTAGCTATTTGAAACCAGCAGCACATCAGAAAGATCGTTCAGCAGGGCCACGTGGGATTTATCCTGGTATTGCAGTGATGATTCTACAAATGCAAGCCAATGAATGTGATACATGCCGGCACCCCGGGTTCTAGTCCCGGGTGGGGCGCCAGATTCTGTCCCGGCTGCTCCTCTTCCAGTCCAGCTCTCTGCTGTGGCCCAGGAGTGCAGTGGAGGATGGCCCAGTTCCTTGGGCCCTGCACCCACATGGGAGACCAGGAGGAAGCACTTGGCTCCTGGCTTCAGATCGGCACAGAGCATTGGCCACAATGCGCCGGCCGCAGTGGCCACTTAGGGGGTGAACCGACAGAAAAAGGAAGAAAGGAAGACCTTTCTTTCTGTCTCTCTCTCTTTGTGTCTAACTCTGCCTGTCAAAAAAAAAAAAAAAAAAAAAAAAAGAAAGAAAAAAAGAAAAAGAAAAAACAAAAACCCAAAAACAAATTGAAGAAATAAGCCATAGGATTATCTCAATAAATGCAGAGGAAGCATTTGATAAAATACATCTTTTCATGATGAAAGCCTTAAGCAAATTGGGTATAGAAGGAAAATTCCTCAACATAATCAAGGCAATATACAACAAACCCATAACCATGGGAGGTTGTACGGATATTTCTCAGAGATCTGAAGTAGATAGACCATAAGACCCAGCAATCCCACTCTTGGGAATTTGCCTAAGGGAAATGAAATCATCATATGAAAGATTTATTTGTACCTCCATTTTATTGCAGCTCAATTCACAATAGCAAGATATGGAATCAACCCAGATGTGCATTAACCGATGGTTGGATAAAGAAAATATTTTATATACACACTATGGAGTACTACTCAGCCATAAAAAATGAAATCCTATCTTTCGCATCAAAATGGATGCAACTGGAAACCATTATTCTTAGTGAAATAAGTCAATCTCAAAAAGACAAATATATGTTTTCCCTCATCTGTAGTAATTAATATAGTACAAAAATGTAAAATATGAGTGAAATTAACATTTTGAGATTCAATGATTGTTTATAGCCCTTGTCTCTACTTTTGAGGAACAATTTTATTTTTTCTTCTTTCTCTTTGTTGAATTCTTTACTTAGTATAGGGTTAATCTTATGATTATAAAATAAACTAAAAGTATGTCATTATACTTTTAAAAGAAGGAATTAAAATAATTAAAAGAAGGAATAAGAAAGGAAGGAGGAGGGAGGGCAGGGGTTGGGTGGGAGGGAAGTTAGCTTGGGAAGTATCATTATGTTCTTAAATCTATATATGAAATAAATGAAATTTGTTCACCTTATATAAATTTCAAAAAAAGAGTAAGGAACTTATATATAAAAATAGTCACAAGGAATTGAAAGTGTGCTTTTGTAAAAAATAAAATAAAAGAAGAATGGAAGAATAAGGGAGGGTGGGAGTGAGGGAAGAATGGTGGTAGGGTGGGAATTATTATTGTGCTCTTAAAACTGTATATATGAAATACATAAAATGGGTTACCTTATATAAATAAAAAATAAGAAAAAGAAGTAAAAAATCTCCCCAAGAAACCCCTGAGATGGGTTATGTTGTAAAAATATGTAAAAAACAAAACAGAACATGAGCTACAAATAACTCCATCATAGGCTAATTGATGGCTAGTGATCCTGATGTGTTTGTTTCCCAGTTTTTCTTAACTATTTTTTAAAGATATACAAATTTCATGTATTTCATATATGCAGATTTAGGAACAGAGTGATATTTCTCACCCTGCCCTCCCTTCCACATAGGCTCCCACCACTCCTCCTCCCTCCTCTCATTCCTTCTCTCAGTATTTACAATGATCTACTTTCTGTTACTTTATAGTCATTTCTTCCTTTCAAGAATGCCTATTCATGTCTGGGTAGAGTATTTTGTGCTAACAATTTTTTTTTCTTTTAGGACTTGGACTATTTCTCTACATTCTCTCCTAGCATGTAAGGTTTCTGATGAGAAATCAACTGCCAATCTAAATTGAAATTGTTTATCTGTAACCTGGCATTTCTCTCTTGCATATTTTAGGATCTTTTTACATTTGACATTTGAAAGGTTGACTATAATGTGTCATGGTGAACATTTTCTCTGATCATGTCTATTTTGATTTCTATGTGCTTCTTATAATTTAATATGCATATATTTCTCCAAATTAGAGATATATTTGCCATAATTTTGCTGAATAGGCCTTCCATCATTTCTGTCTTTCTATACCTTCAGGAGCTCCTACAACATGCATGTTTTTTCATTCCATGATATCCCATAGATCTTGACCACTATCTTTGTTTATTCTAATTTTTTTCTGGGATTTTTTTTAACTTTTATTTAATGAATATAAATTTCCAAAGTACACCTTATGGATTACAATGGCTTCCCCCCCATAACGTCCCTCCCACCTGCAACCCTCCCCTTTCCCACTCCCTCTCCCCTTCCATTCACATGAGGATTTTTCATTTTTAGTTTCACATATTTTCAAAGATTTGTCTTCTAGCTCAGATTTTTTTCTTCTGCCTCAATGAGTCTGTTGTTAAGGGTTTCCACTGTATTTCTTATTTGACAAATTGAATTATTCATTTTGAATATTTCATTTTGATTTTTCTTCAATATCTCTACCTCCAAAGAGAATTCATCATCCACGTCAAATATGGATTTATTTAACTCCTGTATTTGCATGCCTGTGTTTTTAAGTATTCTTATGATCATTCTTTTGAATTCCTTTTCAAGTATGTAATCAATCTCTTCATCTTCACCTTCTTATATTCAAATGATGTGTTCCTTTTAGGAAATCATATTGTCTTCCTTGTTCATGTTTCTTACATTTTGACATTTATTTTTAGGCATCTGTGGAACAGTTGTGGGTTTTCTTTTCTGAGGGCTATATTCTTTGAAATATGCCTCTGTGGCTTAGTGGAATGCCTGTTGCTTCAGTGAATATACAGATGTGCGTTCCGGGTGGGGCCAGGGAGCTCTAGCCAGTGCTTGAAAGTGAGGCAAGAGTCTATAGTGACAACCAAGATGGCCACAGTAGATCATATCTGTTATCAGCACGGGGGAGGATATGATCATGTGGGATGGAGTGTTCACAGCCTCAGCCCCTACATGACATGATAATCCAACTGTGCAGGGTGATTCCATAGTGCCTGTGCATCCCACCCAGTCAGGCACATGAACCACACAAAGGATCTATGCACTTCTCCATCTGAGCATAGAACCCTCTACAATGGTCTTCCCCAGAACTCTGAGAACTATAAGCATTTGCAGCTAAACTCTGTGATTGTCCAAAGATCTTGACACACCTCACACCTTATTTCACAGCCGCAGGTTTCCCCCAGTCACAGGGCACAGGCCTCCCACACTCACAGGTTGCAAAGGATAAACTCTCTGCCCTGTGAACCTCCCCCATAAGTAAAGAGCCATACCAATCCTGGAGCCAGCTGCCTGCTTGGCAGAGGTCAGTCAGTGCTCCACCTTGGCAAGCTGAATCTGACACCTTTGTGCAGTAAGGGGAGATGAGAAACATGCCCTTGCTTCAGGGACCTAAGTGAGTTCCCCTTCCCCATCAGCTCTCCAGGATGCACTCAAAATTAGTGAGAATCATGGATTTATCCCTCCAACAAAATCCCCCAGTGACACATCATTTGCAGCAGCCTCCATGTGACTTATTAAGATGGTGTTTGTTCCCTGCTGGCTGCCAGGATCCTTTCCAGGGTGAGAGGAGAAAAGCAATATGCTCTCCCTTCCTGGGGTTAGGTGTCACCCTGTCCCAAGGCAGTGCTTCATGCTGGACTCAAAGTCTGTGGGAACTGTTAGGTTCTCTATTAGACAACATCAATTATGGTGCGTGGGCTGCTGTAGGTTCCTCTCATTTTGACCTGAGCTGATGGCATCTCCACCAGCCAACAACTGGGGGAGTCATCAGCAGTGTCCCACTAGCTGCTGTATGACTGTACTGTCTTCACTGCTCCAGGAATCTCTCTTCTTTTGGTAGACCCACCAGTGCCAGCTTCTCTCCAACTGTCTGCTGGGAACGTGGTTCCTCCCCTGTTCTTCTGGCATCTTTCTGTGGTCAAAAATCAGCATGTCTTTTCTCCATTCAGCCATCTTGGATTCTCGTATTGAATTCTGAGTTTCTGACTTTGGTGTGTCCCAGTCCTGGATGTTGCAAACATCTGGAGTGTGATCCAGCAGATAGAAGATCTCCCTCCCTGACCCTGTCTCTTGCCTTTCAAATGCAAAATCAAAACAAATAAAGTTAAAATAAAATGTTTAAATATAAAAATAAGAAAATCTATTTCAAATATCTTAATTTCAATACTCCATGGTCTATGTGCTCTCATTATATACTAGAACATTTATTTTGATCTTTGTCTCTGTGTTTCACTCTGTTCTTCAGTATCTTTGTTCTCTTTTTATCTGGAACACTCAACTTTCCAGCTTCCCTTCTGCTCAATACCTTTTTCTATTTCTCTTCTAGTTTATTTATTGCTATTAGATATATTCAGAATTGTGGAATACTTATTTTCTTTTGAAAAGCTCAATTAGATTACAATTTTGAAGTCCTAATATTTTTCTATGCTTTGCAATGTGTAGCAAAGTCAATTATGGGACTCTAAAAAATTTTGTTGAACACTTATTAAATTGACATGAATCTGGCAACAGAAATACATAGACTACAGGAATGTCTCACTCTTTCTAATTCCTGAAATGAGTCCAGGGTGATACCTGAGCTCTAGCACAGTATCACACACCCAATGTGAAGCAGTCTTGTTCTTTGCTTACTCCTCCTTCTGATGTTTTTCAGTTGAAATTTTTCCTCAGATTTCAGCTTCAATTGGTGGATATCAGGATTTGAGCTGCAATTTCCATGAGGATAAGAATTGCTTTGGGAATCGGGACACTGCCTTGATTAAAGTTGTATTTTTTCAGCTAAGATTATATTAGTCAAATCCCTTAAAACATGAAATTTTATAGTGGAGTATACTGCAATTATAATTGTTAAGTCTAGAACTGTCTAGAATAAGTTAATGTTTATGATTACCAAGTCTGTAATGACCTATGGGAAAATCTGGACTTCTCATTCCTGTCCAAATTCTCAGTGCCCACTAGTACATCTTCAGTTTGTCCTACAGGGAATAAATCCTTGGGTACTCTTCAGGAGAACTTCAGATTTCAAGTCCTTCTACTTCTGAGAAAAGCACATGCTTACATAACTGGTTGACTCTTGTTTTTGCAAACTAATATAAACAACATTTTTTCTGAGATTGGGAAACTAAACCCCTGAAATGAATCAGCAGACAAAGAATTGCCACATTTATAATGTCAATCCTTTGCTATTTTATTTTTTTCTGTTTTAGGAAGTCTGTTAGTTTTAAAGGAAATCCACATCTTCTTTCAGTAAATGGGTAAGACAGAAATTATTTATATATTTTCATTTGTATATTAAGATGAAAATATATTTGAATTTATAGTAATTTAGATGATATAATAGCCAAGTATGAAGTGGAAATCAATTAGTACATTATCCATATTTTATTGCGTGGCTAAAAATTTGGGTAAACAAAATAGTTGTAAGATTGATTTGTCCCTTTAGTAATGTTTTATTGGCTTCTTAGCCTAAAAACAATGACTTTATAAGATTTAGTGATTTAGAGCTGTGAGCAACAGGAAGCTAGGTTTGAAGATTCAAATCATAATGATTCTCTCTTTTTTTTTTTTTTTTTTTGACAGGCAGAGTGGACAGTGAGATAGAGATACAGAGAGAAAGGTCTTCCTTTTCCGTTGGTTCACCCCCCAATGGCCGCTGCAGCCGGCGCACTGTGCTGATACGAAGCCAGGAGCCAGGTGCCTCTCCTGGTCTCCCATGCGGGTGTAGGGCCCAAGGACTTGGGCCATCCTTCACTGCACTCCCGGGCCACAGAAGAGAGCTGGCCTGGAAAAGAAGCAACCAGGACAGAATCCAGCACCCCAACCGGGACTAGAACCCGGCATGCTGGCCCCACAGTTGGAGGATTAGCCTAGTGAGCCGCGGTGCCGGCCATAATGATTCTTATATAAGAAATCTTTCTGTTGATTCTGATAAAAGATCCAATCTTCTTTGTTAACATTCTGATTGAAACTCTTAAACTGTCAACCAAATATTAACTCTTCAGCCTCTTCTGAAAATACTTGTCCAAATACTTCACGTATACAGCAGAAATATGCTGAAAATATCTTTTCCCTGCTCTTTCTAACACTTATGATCTAAGAACCCACAAATAAACTCAAATTTATAATCTTACATATTCAGTGATTTCAAAATACCTGGAGGGAATCCCATTCTAAATAAAAAAATGGAAATATTGGCATTGGTTATTTGTATTGCCTTTTTCAGTTTCTTCTTTATTTGTTCAAATGTTATTCTTCTACAAAATCTGGTAAATAACCAAGTACTCTCTTGTTAAATGAAGGATTGCTAGAGAAAGTAAATTCCAGTCACTATAAAAGCAAAGAAAAAGCAACCTTTTTTTCATGAAGTGATTCACATGATGTCTTGATAAACAGGTACAAAGAAAAATGACTAACAATCAAGCAATCATCATATCTAGCATTTCTTTTAGTTACCTTTCTTTGTTGGTGGTGGTCAGAGTATTAAAATTTAATCTCTTGGCAAATTACCAGTATATACCATGACATTTTTAGGATTATTAATTATTTTTTTATTTTTTTAATTTTTTTAAACTTTTATTTAATGAATATAAATTTTCAAAATACAGCTTATGGATTACAATGGCTTCCCCCCATATCGTCTCTCCCACCCACATCCCTCCCCTTTCCCACTCCCTCTCCCCTTCCATTCACATGAGGATTCATTTTCGATTCTCTTTATATACAGAAGATCAGTTTAGCATACATTAAGTAAAGATTTCAACAGTTTGCTCCCACACAGAAACATAAAGTGAAAAGTAATAGATGATTTTTTTTAAATGATGATGAAATCAGATCAGACCTATTGTCATGTTTAATCCCAGTGAGACTCAAGTTGGGAATTGATAATTTCTTCTTTTTTACAGAAGATCAGTTTAGTATACATTAAGTAAAGATTTCAACAGTTTGCACCCCCATAGAAACACAAAGTGAAATATACTGTTTGAGTACTCATTATAGCATTAAGTCTCAATGTACAGCACATTAAGGACAGAGATCCTACATGAGGAGTAAGTGCACAGTGACTCCTGTTGTTGACTTTACAAATTGACACTCCTGTTTATGGCATCAGTAATCTCCCTATGCACCAGTCATGAGTTTCCAAGGCTATGGAAGCCTTTTGAGTTCACCGACTCTTATCTTGTTTAGACAAGGTCATATTCAAAGTGGAGGTTCTCTCCTCCCTTCAGAGAAAGGTACCTCCTTCTTTGAAGACCTGTTCTTTCCACTGGGATCTCACTCACAGAGATCTTTCATGAACAACTTAATACATTATCCCTCTTAGTAGTTTTTTTGTCTGTTCTACTTAATATGACTGGTTTAATTCTGTAATTAATACACAGTTATTCTTAAGTGTTGAAATTTAACTGAAATGTGATCCCTGTTAAACATAAGAGTAGGAATAAAAGAGGGAAGAGATGTACAATTTGGGACATGCTCAAGCTGACTTGCCCCAAATGGTAGAGTTAAAAACATACCAGGGGACTCCAATTTAATCCCATCAAGGTGGCATGTACCAATGCCATCTCACCAGTCCAAGTGATCAATTTCAGTTCACAATTGATCATAATGAAAGGACTAAGAGTCAAAGGAAGCACATAAACAAGTCTAGTACCTGCAAATACTAACTGATAGAATAAATAAAGGGGAGAGTGATCCAACATGGGAAGCGAGATACTCAGCAGACTCATAGAATGGTGGATGTCCTAAACAGCACTCTGGCCTCAGAATCAGCCCTAGAGGCATTCAGATCTGGCTGAAAAGCCCATTAGAGTATTTCAGGCATGGAAAGCCAAGACACTCTGGCAAAAAACAAACAAACAAACAAACAAACAACCCTAAAGGATTATTAATTATTAATTGAGTTTTCATGTTGTTCCATTTATAAAAATAATTCCTAAGGGGCCGGCGCCGTGGCTCAATAGGCTAATCCTCCACCTTGCGGCTCCGGCACACTGGGTTCTAGTCCTGGTCAGGGCGCCGGATTCTGTCCCGGTTGCCCCTCTTCCAGGCCAGCTCTCTGCTGTGGCCAGGGAGTGCAGTGGAGGATGGCCCAAGTGCTTGGGCCCTGCACCCCATGGGAGACCAGGAGAACTGCTGCCATTCAGGGATCCTTGCCCCAACTGCACTTTGTCTCAGAGAGTCTAAGATAGTCCTGTTCCAGCATTCATGGTGCAACATTATCACATCACAGAGTCTTATCCCTAAAGCCTGAAGAAGGTATATTGTTGCAGTTGATTTCTCAACAATGTTGCAGTGGATTTGTTTCTGAGAGGAGGAGCATGGTGGGGGCAAGAGGCACGGAGCCACCACACAGACCCAGGGAGTCGGGTGAAAGTGGGCTTGAGGCAAGCAGCCTGCAGACTCATTTATTTCAGTTAGTACAGCAGCTTTTATAGCCAAGACCAGCCAATCCAGTCAAGGGGTGGTCTATGCCCCAATCAATCATAGCCTGTTGCCGGGCAGTTTCCAAAGCCATCCAATCACAGCCTGTTGCCAGGCAGGCTCCATTGGCCATGTGGGTTTCAAAGCCATCCAATCAAAACCTGTTGCCAGGCAGGCTCCATTGCCAGGTGGGATTCAAAGCCATTCCTAAGTAACTGACGCTGGCTTGCCAGCGGCCATCTTGGCATGGCCTTCTCATTCCACCACAGTATATAAAGGCTATACCACTGTATGTACTATCAACTAGACCACCAAATCCCTCCCAACTAGCAAACTCATCTTCAAATGACTGTCTTTTTCTATCACTGGAAGAAATACTTTTTCTACCATAAATCAATGCAGGAACACAGGAAAGATGATCCCACCAAATGAACACAGTAGTTTTCTGTAACTGACCTGAAAGAAATTCAAATTTACAAATTGCCTGAAAAGGAATTCAAAACAATGATCTGAAAGAAATTCAGTGAGCCTCAAGAGATAATTCAAAAAAACCAGAAAAACATATAATCTGAATGAGAAATTTACCAAAAATAATTTTAAAAAGCAGAAGTGTTGGAACTGAGAATTTAATGAGTGAAATAAAAAATATTACAGACAAATTCACTGGCAGACAGAATTAAGCAGAAGAAAAAACTTTACTAGAAGTTCAGTCTTTGTAATTACTCAACTAGAGGGGAGAGAAATGGAAAATGATTGAAGACAGCATATAAGATTTGTGGCCCACTAAGTCAACAAATATTCACATTATGGAAGTAATGGAAAGAGGCACAAATAGGAAAAGAGAATAATTGCTGAATATGTCAGTTTTGAAAGAATAAAGCACATCCAGATATCAGAAGATCAAAACACTCCAAATGGGTCCAACCCAAACAGGTCCTCTTCTAGGCAATTATAATCAAAATGTTAAAAATACAGAAATTTATAATGTCAAGTCATATATAAAGGAATTCTTGTTAGACTATCATGAATTTCTCAATAGAAACCCTCACGCTGGGAGGAAATAGGTTGATATATCCAAAGTCCTCACTGATGAAAATTGCCAGTCAATAAGTCCTTCAGATTTGAAGGGAAAACGAAGTAAAATGAAGGAATTTATCCCCACTAAACTACCTCACAAATATTTAAGGGAGTCCTACACCTGGAAACAAAAGAAAAAAGATACCACCATGAAAACATATCAAAGTACAAAACTAACTGGTAGAGCAAACACAAGAGGTTTTCAGAAAGTTCATGGAAGGAGCAGGTATTTGGCACAGTGATTAAGACACCTCTTGGGATGCTGGGTTTGGTTCCTGGATTTGCTCCTGATTCTAGTTTTCTGCTAATGCACACCCCAGGAGGCAGCAGGAGATGGCTCAAGTTCTTGGGTCCCTGCCACCCACATGACAGAGTCAGATTAAATTCTGGGGCCTTTTCTTTGACCTGGCCTAGATCCATCTGTTGTGGCATTTGGGGAGTGAACCTACAGGTGAAAATCTCTTTTTCTCTCTCTTTCCCTCCCTTTTTTCTCCCTCTCTACCTCCCTCCATTTCAAATAAAATGAAAATAATAAAATAATACAAAACTTTTACAGCCATGCTATTTTCTTTATTTTACAATGGGTAGCCTCATGGTTCATACACATGAGAACTTATATAAGAACTTATGAAGTATTTGTGGAATTACATAGAACCTGACAGCACAATACATGGCACACAATAAGAGTGTATTCCTCTTTTTCAATCTGGAAATAAACCCGGAGATTAATGGGCCTGGGAAAGCTACTACACATCAGCTCACTTTAAATATCCTTGGTGACAATGGAAAAGATCATAACTTAAAGTGTATTTTTATTGTTCTTTTCACTAGGATTCATTCTTTGTATAGACTGACAAAATACCAGAAGTTATTCAATCTTCAGGGTTAAATGATATAAAACATAGAAGTGTTTGAAACAAATAATATTACTGTCAGCAGAGTCCCATTCACAAACTAGAAAAGATGATCTGTACTCTATCTACCTGAATAATGTCCCTTAAGACCCAGAAAATAGAGTGTTTCAAAGTTCAGCTGCTTTCACTCTTCCTCCTCAGAGAATACATAGTATTTCATATGTCCATAGTTTATTAGTTTTTATTGCTGTATAATTTTCCCATTGTACTGAAGATGTCCTGTCAAGTATCTAGAATTTTGCTTTATTTTCAGTTATGACCCAAAGACTAAACAAATAATATTCATATAAAGAATCAAAATCTATTTCTTTTGCCAATTTAAAGGGTTTTTTCCAATTACTATTTTCCTAGTATGAGAAGACAAATATTAAGCCATGGTAATTGGGAAAGGGAATGCCACCTGTTAAGTCTTAACTTCAAGTTGGGTGAGTTTGAGGCAGGTAAGCTGGGCCTCTCAGAAGCCCTGACTCTCCCTGCTGTTCTCCTTTATGCAAGTCTAGTCTACAGATTCCTCAGGCCTATTATGCCTTTCACTGAAGTTACCACTATTTTATGCCTTCCAGAAATTCACTAAAATCTGCAGTCCATTGATATGATCCCTTATCGCTTCTATTTTAGATGTAATGCTAAATCATTTTTAGCATTCATTTTGGCATCATAAAAGACGTAAAATATATACATGTACAAAACCCGCCTTTTGCTGATCCTCTTAAAAAGGAATTGTGAAAATACAAATGCACAATTTGGTGGATACTTACTTGAAAAGGATTATATTGTATAAGTCGGTCATCTAGTTGTCTGAAATAATGTTCTTGTTGGAGTGAAACCCCTCTCCAGGGAAATACTAATAACATATTAAAATACTCTTTATGATGAAGGTGTATCCATTATTTTACTTGGAGATTTAAAAGAATTTATGTTTCTTGTCTCTTTATATACATGTATATACATTTTTTTTCTCATCACCTTAAAATGCCCCTAGCTCTGCATGAGATTGTTGTTAAAATTATCATATATTGTGCTCAATGAACTAACATAATCAGAATTTATATACAAAACAAATGCCACTGAAAACTAGAACATATTTCTCAAATTCCAGATTGTGGATTGGTTTTATGGTATGGTATGGAAGTCAAGCCTTCCTTCTGCAGGAATAATTTATATGATTAGAAATAATTAAAAGACAGCCTGCATGTCAGATTTAGCCACTTGCTCTGTGTGGCCGGAGATATCCTTTGTTGGTTTATTAGTGGTAACTTTTTAGATGTTCTCTTAGGGTTCATAGTGTTCATGTTGATGCATGGTCTACCTTCAGTTAGTAGTATATCTCTTCATGTATAATAAAAGGACTTTGTAGTAACCTGCTTCCATTTGTCTGTTCCCAGTTTATATACTCTTTGTTATACATGTTCCTCATACATGTTACAAACTCCCACAGTAAATTTTTACTGTCTTGCTACAGAAAAAAATTATTGACTGTGTCTATTAGGTAAAAGTGAAAACCTCTCTGATGTAAGCCCTTGTTTGATTCTTTTAAACAGTATTTTCCAAACTTTGAAGTGAATCAGAATCGCCTGGAGACCTTGTGAAAACATAGATCAATTGATTAATTGGTTTTATCATTACAGTTCCTGATTCAACAATGTTAATGATTTTGGTTTGGGAGTACACTTAGGTAAACACTGTTTAAAAATAAATAGTGAAGCAGCTTTTATAATATCACGATAGAGTCAAGTCAAAAAGGAGTGCCTCTACATTCTTCTTTCCCTAGTGAAATAGCAGTTTGAAACTATCCTAAAGGTTTCTACCCTCTTTTTTTTAAGATGTTATTTATTTATTTGAGAGGTAGAGATACGGACAGTGAGCAGGCAAGATGGAGAGGAAGGTCTTCGATCTGCTGATTTACTCTCCAAATGGCTGCAATGGCCAGAGCTGGGCCGATCCAAAGCCAGGAGACAGGAACTTCTTCCAGGTCGCTGACCCGAGTGCAGGGGCTCAAGCCCTTAGGCCATCTTCTACTGCTTTCCCAGCCATAGCAGAGAGCTGGATCAGAAGAGGAGCAGCCAGGACTAGAACTGGTGCCCATATGGGATGCTGGCACTGCAGGTGGAAGATTAACCTACTGTGCCACAGCGCTGGCACCTCTACCCTGTGTTTTTTACTTTTTTTAGGATTTGGCAATTAAATGAAAAATTCAATGATTGCTCTGGCAGAGGGTGAAGTATTGAGTTTTTCAATACTTTTTGGAAACCATGATAACTGTGATCATAATTATTCAAAATTCTATTACCACATTTCAGTAATATTAATGGGTGGGCTTCTGTTTGTTAGGAAAAAAAATATGGCAAGCTGGATCAAGCTTTGGAACATCCTCCCCAAGTTATATTGTGCACACAGTGTGTACTTGCTGTGAAAATGCAATGTATGAAAATGTCTCTAAGTGAGACATTTCAGGGAATAGATATACCAGCTGCTTCTTGACACCCTCCTTCTTTCCCTCTAGGTAGTTTGCACAGCCACCTAGACCTGCTGCAGAGACTTCTCTTATTTTGATCCTCACTCAGAACTTACAACTTCTGGGTCACTTGTTGATGGACCCGAGTTGTGCCTCCCTAATGGGGAAAATATTGTTTATGAAATGCAAACAGTTAATGTGACTTTGTACCTCTTTCTAATTTGCAGGAGGGACGACATAAAATAACTTATCTATAACCTTAAAATGGACAGTTCAACACAGACCATATCACTGAACCGCTAGAAATTGTACTAAACTAGAAAGCCCATGAATTTTTGTAAAATTTATTTCCAACTCTGACATGCAAACGTCTTACCAATAAGTCAAGAGTAATGCTGCCTCTTGCTCACCATGTCAGTCAACATAAATTCATCAGTGTAACGGTGCAGTGTGACATCCCGTGGAAAGAAAAAAATGATCAAGTTTGAAGGCATTTATAAATTATACATATGATAAAAGACATGTTTTCTAGATATATGTCAAGCTCTTAACATGGATTTAAAAATCTAATAATCCAATTAAAAATTGGCAAAGACTTGGACACTTCACCAACGATGACATACATATGTCAAATAAGGATACAAAGACATCTTGAGCTTTAGTAACCATCAAAGAAATGTAGGTAAAAAATTCAATGAGATTCCATGGCCCACCTTTTAAGATGAATGTAATTTAACAGAAGCAGTGCAGAATTATATAAAAAAAATGGCAACTGGGAGTGGTAGAAGGTAATCGTACAAAATTTAGTGGCAACTTAAGTCAAATTTTGGTTCAGTTACCTCCGAACATCATACTATTTTTCCCTTTTCTTCAGAGTACCACAATGACTCCATTTGTATATGCCATTTTATCAATGTATAGTTATTTTTCATAAGCAAAATTCTAAAGAAGGCAGATAAGTGGTGAATAAATCATCCAAAACTATAACCTTTACTGTTCCCCTAACATGTCAGAGGAGGTTAAATTTTAAGAAATAAAGTTGATGCATCCACTCTAATTGCTACAAATAAATATTTTAAATGTTCTTTGACAAGTTCTAATTTTAATGTTCAAAGGGAAAATGTGAATACCTTATAGCTCTATTAAAAAGTATTAAAAAGTCCCTCAGGGAAGGCATTGTATTGCAGCGGGTTAAGCCACTACCTGAAATGCCAGCATCCCATATGGGCACCTGTTCAAGTCTGGGTTACCCCACTTCCAACCTAGCTTCCTGCTAATGCACCTGAGAAAGCAGTGGAGGATGGCCCAAGAGTTTGGGTCCTGCACCTACATGGGAGACCTGGAAGAAGCTCCTGTCTACTGGCTTCAGCCTGCACCAGCAGATGTTGCAGCCATCTGGGAAGTGGACCAGTGGATGGAAGATCTTCTGTTTCTCTCTCTCTCTCCATCTCTGTCTCTCCCTGTAACTCTGAGTTTAAAATAAATAAATAAAATCTTTAAAATGTCCCTCAATCCTTTTCTTTTAAGGTATCATAAAGACAAATATTTCTGATGTATCTTCTGAGTTCTGTATAATCTTGCCTCTGCTGCATCCTCTACCATATCTGGCACCTCTTTGCTTCTCTATTTGCAGGCCAGACATATTTACATTTTGGTTTGCTCCAAAGATCAAAGTTCTTTCTGACAACCCTGGCTCTCCAATGATGAAGGCTCTGTGGATGGCAAATGTCCAGAGGCATCACCTTGTTAGAAATGATGACTTCTCAGCCCTACACCAGAACTGCTGAAATAGAATCTGTGTTTTTACAACATCTGAAAGAAACTCATAGTTATTGATCTTTGGGAAACACAGCTATAAACCACCTCCTCAAAGTCCTTAGTCTTTGCTTTTCCCTTGCTCCTCCCATTGACCTTTGCATAGTAAAATTCTCTTCAGATCTAAGCATTTAGTGAGGGAGTTAAGTATGTATCTGAATTTGAGCTGCAGGTTGTATGAGGAGCCAAATTAGTGTTGACTCCTAAAGGAGGTTATTAGTATTGCTGAAATTATGGTTTGATAAGTTCAGATAAGGGCATACAGAGTATTTAAAACTTGATCAGATTTTGTTACTAAACATGTCATCTGTGGTGGAAAATAGAAGCCGAAAGTGTAACTTTAATTGTTAAAATAGAACATCTACAGTGACTTGAGATATGATTCTAAAGATTGCAATGCCCTATGGGATAATTTGAACTTCTGACACACATCCAAAACTGCAATGCCCAGTAGAACTGCTCCACTTTGTCCTAAAGGAAATCCTTGAGCTGTCTTGGGGGGAATTCAGTTCTTCATTCCTTTCTCCTTGGCAAAGTCCCACAGTTGTACAAGTGGTTGACTCTGATGTGCAAGGTAAATTTATGCACATACACATCCTCAGCTTGGGAAATGAAGCATCCAAAATGAATCAGTGTGCCAGCAATTGCTGCCTATATTATTGTCATTCTTGTAGTATAATTGTGTTTTTTTTCTACTTTATAAATAGAATACTTTAAAAGATTCTTCACAACTTCTTTCAAAATATGGTAAGAGAAATAATTCTATTATATTCACTATTCTCAAAAGAATATTTAAAATTTTGCTTGATTTGTAATAATTTAGGATGTTTACAAGATGTTGAAGTAGGAAGGTAGCAGTGAATATCTATTATTGAATTATATGTATATTTTCACGACTAAAGTCTACATAAGCAAGCAAAATAGCTGTGAGATTGATTTGATTTTTTAACAATGTGTTATTTAAACTTGTTTACCACAATATTTTACAATCTAAAATTTGTGAACCAAAACATTAATTTAAAACTCAGTTGAAAAGATTCAGTCATAGTGATTCTTATATCTCTATGTTGAATGTGATAAAACTCATGTTATTTAATTAAATTCATATTCTGATTAAAAATTTTGAGATATCATTTAACTATTAGCTCCTCTATCCTTTGAGCTGCCTCTGAAAATAATTTGACTATGAATATGTGTATATATGAATATTACTATTTGTATGTATATACATACTCATATATGTAGTATACATATGTGTATATGCTTGTATATATACAGAAATACACAGAAAATGTCCCTCTACTATATTTTTCAGTATTTATAGATTTGAAAATGCTCAAGATTTTCAATTATTTCATGATTTGAGATTGAATGAAAGGAACCCACTCCAAAGCAAAATACATTTAATCACTAGAATTATTAGTTTTGGTTATTTAAATAGCCTGCTTTAGATTTCACTCTTGTCTGAACATTATTCTGCTTAAATGAATTGTAGAAGAAAGTGCTCTCAACCAAATATCTAAAGTAAATCAGTTTTATTCCCTATAATAACAAATGTTAAGAAACTTGTACATACATAAAAAACTTTGAGACAGTATTAATATATTTACAAATTACACAAAGATTGTAAGTAAAATTTAGAATCAGATTTTTCTTCCACATAGAAATCATACAGGAAAATAAGACTTTGAATTTAAGTAACAATAATGAAAAGATTCCCGCAATGCACATCCTTTGAGGCGCTCCAGGGCTTACCCCTAAGCCTCTGAGCCTTTCCTTTGAATTCTCCTTCAGCCTTTCCCTGACACTTCTCTCTCCCTTATTTGACTTGTCTTTCCTGCACTCACCATAGATGTTAAGTTCTTTGCCTATTTCCCTTCCTTTTGTTTTCTTTACACCACCCAAATTTTCCTTTTCACAAATCCTGTCCCTTTTCTCCTCTCACCACTTTCTACTCTTCTTACTTTTGAAAATTTCCTATTAATAAGTCCTACAGAAAAATCATTTTATGTTAGTCTACAGCAGAAAACAAAAGTGTTCTTGGATTGCTGAATTTCACTTTTTCACTGTTGTACAAACTTTTTCCAATTCACTCCTATTTTTAAAAGATTGCTTAATTTGAAAGGGAGACAGACAAGGAAGGAGTGGGGAGAGAAGGGAAGAGAGGGGGAGGGGGAAGAGAGAGAGAGAGAGAGAGAGAGAGAGAAAGAGAGAGAGAAACCTTTCATTTAATGTTTCACTCCCCAAATGTCTGCAACAACTAGAGCTGAGCCAAGAAGAACCAGAGAGCCAGGAACTCCATCTGGGTCTCCCACAAATGGATGGCAGGGTCTCAAACACTGAAGCCATCATCTTCCTCAACCAGGGTGTGCACCTGCAGGAAACTGGATTGGGAACATAATATTCAGAACTCAATAGGCATTCCAATATGGGATTCAGGCACTGCAGGTGGTGGCTCAATCCACAGCATGAAGTGCCCCTTTCATTCACTTCCAGTTTCCTCTTACCTTAATTCTTTCCCAAAAAAAGAAAGTTGTCTTCCTAAAGTCACCAAAATCTCTTAGCCCCATAGTCAGGGACCTTTGCTCACCACTGTCCTACTAGAGGATTTATTTTGGCATGTGGGACTTCACTTCACTCTGTCCTCCTTAGGAATCTTTCCTCTCTTGTGCCTATAACATTCAGTTTTCCAGTTTCCCTCCTGCTTCTCTGATCACTCTGCTCAGTAACTTTTGGGACTTCTCCCTAAACTACCTTTTGTTTGACCCAAAACACTTGCTTGCAACAGAATGAATTCATTCACTAGATATTAGCTTAGAGACATATGGAAGTTGCAGGAATCAGCTGTCAAATGAATAGGAAAAAATAATGCAAAATTGTCCATTAACAACCGAATTCTTGTCCCAATACTAGTTCAGTAAAGGCTGCTATTACTGCTGTTGAATTTTGGGATGTCACAGCTGACATATTTAATGATCAATTCCATCACTGGTGAAGGACACATTTTCTGGAGTTTTGATAATGTTGCCATGGCCACCTTTGCATCCAAAGTCCTTTTCAGTTTTTATTCCTTTTCCAGATTCCAAATTGACAGTGGATTGGTTTGTCTGGCAAAACCTAAGTCAAGTCTCCTCACTCTAGGAGCAAAATGGATGGGAAAGTGAGCATAACTCCAGATATGGTGTTACTCTCTGTCTACACCCAAGATGTATGTAATGGAAAAGATCAGGTGTCAAGTGTCTAGGAAATGACATGTATCCATTTGATCACCTCTATAACCTTCCCAAGTTTCTTTTCTCATCATTCCTCTTTTGCTTTTGTGACGTTCTTCAGTGCATAGGAAATCATATCTGTGCCTTAAACTACCCCCTGCGACTTCCATATTATTATTTTTATTACACTCTAACAGAGTCATAATGCCTTCAGCTACCCCAATGTCTTCCCTATCATTTTTATTATACACTAACATACTGATACTACTAACATCTCTTCTGGATGTTCAGAGGTTGCTCCTTCCACACATCTGCTAAAGAATCCAAATTGTCAACCTCATTTTAAATCACCAGATGACTCCATTTTCTTCCTCTAGCCATTTTTGTTAAATCAATTGTGTCCTGGAATCTTAACTCAATATTGTGACTTTTCTTAAGTCTATTTTCTGGTTATTTAACTCTACATATATTTGCATACATAAATTAGGTACCTCATATGCATTTGAATGATCTGGACAGCATTCAAAAAACTACATATGC